>NW_016690442.1:49381-209062 GCF_001604755.1 Lepidothrix coronata
GGGGGGGCCGGGGGGGGGGCCGGGGGGGAGGGGGGGGGGGGGGGGAGGGGGGGGGGGGGGGGAGGGGGCGGGGGGCGCCCGGCGCCCCGCGGAGCCGGTGCCCATGGACATGGAGCTGTCCTCGCCGCCGCAGTCCCCGCAGCCCGCCGCCCAGCCTTACCTGCCCGCCGCTCCAGCCCTACCTGCCCCGGGCGCAGCCTTCCCAGCCGCCCCCCTCCTTCTCCGAACCCCCGCCCTCCTACTTGGAGCCCCCGCCGGCCACCGCCTCACAGCCCTACCTGCCGCCTCCTGCCCAGGGATACATGGCACATCCCCAGCCCTACCTGCTCTCCTCCCAGGCCTCTCCTTCCCAGTCCGCGCAGCCCGCCCTGGCCCCCTCCATCCCTCCCCCGGCCAAACCCTCGCAGGCGCATTTCCCACCGCCCCAGCCGTCCTTGCCCCCTCCCGCCGCTGCCCAGCCGGAGGCCGCGCAGAGTGCCTCCAAGGAGGGCGGTGGCACGGAGCAGCCAGACCCCTCCACCATGACCCCCCAGGTAAGGCGGCCCGGGTGGCAGCGGGGAGTCGCCAGGGCAGCGGCGGCGATGAACGGGTACGGGGCGTAGCTAAGGTCTCCGAGTAAGGGCGGTTAATAAACATACCGCATTTGCATAATACTTAGAGGGTTTGGACGTAACCCGTGGGAGTCTGGGAATGGCACGGATCGGGAAGCTGCATAAGTGCTTCTTTATCCAGTGGTGGTTGCTGGGATGTAACACATGGTCATTTTTCAAGAGCTATTGAGTTGTTTCAGCGAAAGTGTAAATCCCGGCTGAATTTAGGGGGGTGTGTTGGTCTTTGGAGAATTGTGTTCCAAAGTATAGCATGTGAGCGACCTGCACGTAACCCCTGATGACTTCGTTCGGCCAGTTGTGACAACAGCAGTCTGTTTGCTTGTTGCACGTTGCGGGATAAGTGTCACTTATCTTCAATGATTTCTTCATTTAGTTTTCTGAAGGTGTAGTATTTCAGTTGTTTGCGTGATCAGTGTAGAATTATGACTGTTTTAATCCTACCACACATAGTTAAAGTTTCAAAAGTGTTTCTGTTGCAGTACATAGTTGCCATCTACTTAGATTCACGTTTTGTGCTACATGTACTTGATCTTCTAGTATGAAATTGTGCAGGGCGTTGGAGGTAAATGTTCTGAAATGCTTTTGGGGTGGAAAATATTAATGCTTTTTATGCCTACACTAGGTCCAACATGCCTGCAAAATGTTTGCATGCTTCACTTCCTATATGAGAACAGTTCCAACGAACTTGATGGGACTGTTCATCTGCATTGTCAGGGACAATCCAGTGGCTTAAGGTTAAGCATGCACAGGGAGACGCGTGTTGAGGCCCTCGGCTATGTGCATGGGTCAGGCTGATCACCGAGGCTTTTGCGTGGTTTTAGAGTTGTCTTGCAGAGATCCAGCTGCAAGAACAAAGCTGAAGTGCATACTTTAGAATTACTTTATTAAAGTTTAAAAGACATCTATTTTGGGGAAATTGATCTTAGGATTCTGAATTGAAGCTAAGTTTGCAAAAATCCCATCACATCATATTGAAGTCACTGAAACTTTAAATTTGTCAGTTGCTGGGATACCTTTTTAGTTGCATTTTTACATTTGCACCATATAACAAATTACTGCCTAGCAATGTGGTGCTTTGAGTTCATTTAACTTAATTTTACGAAGGTTCTGGACAGTACTAGTTAATCTTTTGCAGTGATAACGATGAGACTTAATAAATTTTTTAATGACAAAACCAGAATCTTGAGAAATCAGATGTAGAAAGTGGTGTTAATTTGGTATTGAGGCAGCTTGGTGACTTCTTACATTATGGAGCTCAATGATAGAACAGTAAACGCTCTTCAGAAGAGTTGCAAGTAATGCGTTATTGTGATGCACACAAAAGCAGTAGAACACTGCTGAAGTTTACATTGTCTGGTAAATGAATATACAGACAGCTTCTATCTTGAGTAGTTTGTTTGCTCTCCTGCACAATTCAGTTAATTCAAAAGGAATATGGTACTTTTCTGGTCACAAATTTATTGTAAGAGATAGATACGATTTTGGCTATCTTCGGCTGTAAAATGAGTAACAAGTCTTTACACAACAGGAATAGGAAAAAGCAAAGCCTAGTGATGCTCTCTTGTTGATGACCTTAAAAGCCAAGTAGAGAAATAGTGTAATTTGTCATTTATAATACCCTATTAGACCTTTGTTTAAACTGGCAATTAAAAGCAATTCTTTCTGTTCTCATCCCACAGTAACAGTGGCTGCAGACAAATAGATCAGTGTTTTTCTTTTAACTGAAAAAATGTTATGCAATTTGCCATGAGGTAGTGTTTTATTGTTTTCCTTTCCTGTGTAAGATACTACTCTTTTCCTCAACAATATAGTGAGTTTAGCGTAGTTTTTTGCATGGGTGTGTGGTTGGATTAAATTGCTGAATTCTTGTGTTTCTCTACAATCAGATGCATCTTTTGTCAAGTCTAGTTAAGGTACCTGTGATATTTCACTAATGTTCCATTTGATAATTGGGTACTTGTGCTGGTTTAAGAGTTAACCAGCAGGGGAAATGAACTCAACTCAAAGGAGAGATTATAAATCAGAATAACAATTTATTAAAATAATACAGTAAGTACAATCATACAAACAAACAATTGGTCCTAACCCACAAAACCCAAATGTATAACCCAGTACCCTGGGGCATGAACAAAGTGGTGTTCCTTGGGCACTGCTTGAGTCCAAAGTAAAGGGAGAGGGGAAAAACCTGCTGGTGGGAGAGCTGTTGCAGTCTGGTCAAAAGTGGTGATTGCAGTCCAGTTGAGGGTGGTGGTCTAAGTCTGGTTGAGAGCGATGAGCTGAAGTCTTCCTCTGGATCCCACGAGTGGTTGAAAATGTTCCAAGACTCCAAGATTATATATCCTCCAGTTCAGGCAGGAATGCTCAGTACTTCCCTCAGAGCGGGGAGTTCCACAAAAGGTGTGAGGACAAGAGCATCCTCCTATCTCACAGGCCTCTTAACACCTAGTTTATAACCTGAGGAGTCAGGCTCTATGGGCAGAGGGTGCGAATAGTCTATTGACAACAGTTTGTGGGAAATGGCATGGAAGGCTATAGAATATACAGTTTTGGGTTACACCCATACCATGATGAACTGGTCTCAGCTGTCCTAACTAGGACAGTACTGTATTCTGCTGTTTATTTACAGTATCATAGACTGGGTAAGGAAGGGGACCACAATGGGTCATCTGGTCCAACCTCCCTGCTCAAGCAGGGTCATCCTAGAGCACATGGCACAGGATTGTGTCCAGACGGTTCTTGAATAGCTCCAGTGAGGGAGACTCCACAACCTCTCTGGCCAGTCTGTTCCAGTTCATGGTCACCTTCGCAGTCAAGAAGTTCTTCTTCATGTTCGGATGAAACTTCTGTGCATCAATTTCTGCCCATTGCCTCTTGTTCTGTTGCTTGGCACCACCGAGAAGAGCCTGCATCCTTCCTCTTGACACTCTCCCTTCAGATACTTGTAGACATGGGTGAGGTTCCCTTTCAGTTGTCTCTTCTCAAAGCTGAACGGGCCCAGCTCCCTCAGCCTTTCCTTGTAAGAGAGATGCTCCAGTCCCTTAATCATCTTTGTTGCCCTCTGCTGGGCCCACTCCAGGAGCTCCATGGCTCTCTTGTACTGGGACCACAGACACAGCACTCCAGATGTGGCCTCACCAGTGCTGAGTAGAGGGGCAGGATCACCTTCCTCAACCTGCTGGCAGTGCTCTTCCTAGTGCCCTCCAGTAGTAACCAAATATGTGTGGGTACATCTATACCCATAAATATGCATTTTTCTACATCTGTTAAAGCTACCTTAGCTTTACCAGATCACCATTCAGCAGAATGCTGCACTCTTTAAACAGCTCCTTTAGTTTTATAAAGGGCACTAAACCATTCTTTTGCTATCTATACCAGAAAAGGACCAAGTGTCCCCCAAAATAGGTGTTACGTTGTGGCCTAGGGTCAACTAAGTTAATTTTGGAGTAGTCTTTTGGTGTGGGCTTTGATGTTTTTGGTGGTATGTCCTGTGGTCATGAGCTGATACTGCTGGTTTCAGTGTTCCTGTAAAATGCAACAGACCTAGTCTCTTGGTCAGCCAGTGATGGAAAAGGGTGTATGTTGGTGCTGATGTTTTCCTTGGGCTTAAGGATTCTAATTGGACTTGAAGAATGGCGATCATTGTGAGGAGGTAGGCGCTCAAATAACTGAACTCTTCATCATCAAAATTTTCTACATTAGCACTTTTGTTTTGCTCAGGCTAAGCTGTAAGAATCTTCCTTTTCGCTCTTCTCGTGCTTTTCAGATAGAATCTGTAATACGTGTGTCACTGACTTCATCTACTGCAAAAAATAGCTAACAGTATTGTCATAGCTCTTTGTGGGAACACCAGGTCATATTATGAGTTCTAGCCCTTCGTTGAGTTGGTAGAATGAAGAGGAAACAAAATGGATCTGTGGAGATGACAATTCTGTGGCAGTAGAACATGTGCTCACCAAGTACAGCATCTATCACCATGATGGAAAATCACTTTATAGTACCTTTTGAGACAGATAATTTAATCAGCTTTTATATAGCTGGGAAAGTATGCTCCTTCCTCATGTTGTAAGTTGCACTTATTTCAGCAAGTTATTGAAGATTTCTGAGAGAGTCCATGCTGGAGTGTGAATGCACATCTTCCACCCAAAGCCATGACAGCTCTTCAGAGTCATATTCTTGTTAAAAAAGATTCTTGGCAGGAGTAATTTCAGGATCAACTTAAAGTCTGTGGAGCATAGGCTCTCCTTTCATTGACCTCATTTCCAAGTTACAGTTTTACAGAAGTATTTTTGAAAAAATACAGCTCTATATTTGTGTTTGCTACTAATAGAGAACATCATGCCTGATTTGAGTATGAAGTTAGGATTTCAGAGAAAGGTTGTACTTCTTTTAAACCTGTTATAAGATGAGCAGAATGTTTCAGTTTTGAGAAATCTCATCAGACAACAGCTACCACTTTGTTGTTGTCACACTTACATTTTAAAATACCTGCATCTTTTGGATTCTTTTTTATTTCTGATTGGCCTTTATATAGGTGTATTTTCTTAACTGTGCAATTTTGGGTGGAAGGGAATAACAGAAGATATAAAAGATGTAGAGCACAGATTCTCAGAGGTGGTAGAGTTGAGATAAGAGCACAGGAATGCTTGGACTAGGTCAGACCAAAAAATACAGTATTTTATCATTGTCTTTGACAGTGACTAAAAGCAGAGGCTAAGAGAACAACTTAAAAATCAAGTGTATAGCAATGCTTCCCTAAAATGCAGGAGCTGCCTTATCTGCAAATGATGTTTTCATTTTTAAAGTATGTAGATTTTTCTTCTGTGAGCTTATGGAACTATGAATCCACAAAATTTTAGCCCTTGCAGTGGTCTTTGGCAGGGACTTTGGTGGCAGATGAAGTGCTGCCTATTACATGTGTCCTGCTAGTCATTGGATGCCTGATATTTCTCATATTGGAAGACATATAGGACTGTTCCTACTCTGGTCTCTTTAAGATGGACCACTACTTAAGTGCTGAGATACTAATCTTTAGTCTTTTTTTCTTTATGTTGGTGGCAGCTTACTTTTCTTTGAAGCTACTGTTATCTGTCTTGAGTACTCTAATTCTACCCTGAAATATTTAAAACTGAAAACTTAATTATATCTTAAATATATTAAAATCCTATTTTTGGGTGCAACCATATCTATTTATATTTTCAGCTGTTGAATGAATCGGGATTAATGAGAATTCAGATGATACACAAACCTCACTATATACTGGTTCTGATTGTACTTTTTCGTTTTTATAGCCTTTATTCAAACATCTCCACCACAATTTCTCATCTGTCATTTTTGGTCTACTTGATGTCTATGTTCTCTGTTCATCCTTCTCTTCTCTGTATTTCCTCCTTTTTTCTCTTTACTGGTGGCTTACTCATACTTGTCCTCCATTTCTCCTTTATTTTATCTAAGTTAGTCTCATACTAAGTATCTTAGATATAAAAAGCACTAAAAGTAATAAATATGGTATTTTTAATATGTCTGTAGTAATTTGGCTTATTATCGCCTATCTTCTAGCTTTTTGTTATTATTGTTTGCTGTAGTTATAGAATAACTGCTGAGGTGGGAAGTAAATTCTGCTGTGGGCTCTATACCTTACGTAGTGGTATCTGAATTTGATTTGATCTTCTGACATCCATTGCAATAATGTTGCTGAAGAAGTGAGTTTTTCCTCCAAACAGTTTTAAAAGCTTTTTTACAGTATGATTCTACTGACTATCATGAATTATTTTCCTTTGTTTTTCTTGTGAAAACTGTCTTAGAAAATTTACATCTGTTATAGGAACAGCAGCAATACTGGTACCAGCAGCACCTGCTTAGCCTGCAGCAAAGGGCAAAAGCCCATGCTCAGGGACAGCAGCAGATGAAAAGTCCAGTATTGAAGGATGCATCTGAGCAGAGAGCAAAGTCTGAAGAAGGGAAAATGGGTGCTTCAAATCAGCAGTCTGAACCTCCTCCACTTAATGAATCCCTGCCTCCAGCTTCCAAAGAAGATGAGTCTTCTCTTACATCCACTGAAACTCAGGTAGACTTTGTAAAGTGATTCCACTCCATTTGTAATCACAGATGGGTCAAAAACCCAGGAAAATAATGCCATCACATTCTCATGTATACTTCGTAACAGTAAGTAAATATGGTAAAGCAATCTTAAAAAAAATTGGTAACACTCTACCAGTTAAAAAATAAAAATGTACTCCTTGTATATAGACTTATATAATCACCCATACATGCAACAAGCAAGTCTGAGCTTGAGTCCCTTGCACCTTCCCCGGCATTGTCATCTTTGTCTATGAGAAACACTTTAAGATACCTAAGTGCAAAATCAGGTACTCAGTAGATGAGTACCTGATTTACTGATGAGTAGATGCTATGTTTAAGACGGTATTTCTTAATTCTTCTCTAGTAGTTTGTGAGTTTTGGTTCCCCTTCTTTCTGCGTGTTAATAGTTTGCCTGAAAGCCAAGAATTTTGCACAGAGTATTTTTGTCAGCATGCTTAATAAAAGTTACTGTACAATGAGTGAAGGTCATGATTGATATTTGAACAAATTACTGTGGGGTAGTAAATTACCCTGCCGTATGTGCTCCACTTTAACTTACAGTGTGTGGATTCCTGCAAAGTGGAAAAAAATAATGCACTCAGAGTTACTTTACCTCATCATGAAAAACCACTGTTTTCTCATTACATTTGCTGTGAGCAACAGATTTTCATGAATCTCTTTCCTTTAGGTAGTTTCTTTATGTATGAATAACTTAATTGTCTCAGCCTAACCTTTAGATTAGACTGTTCACATTAGGAAAAGATGAAATAAAAATCAGTCTTCCAGAAGCTGAAAAAAAAATCAGCTGTTTTGAGTGGCCAGAACACTGAAATACAGAGTAATAAAATAAGGAACAGCGTTAAAGGTCCTGTAAACTATGTAGGGACCAAGCGTGTTTTTCTTCTGACAGAAGCAACTTTCTCTTATTTATAGTATTTGCCTTTTTCTCTAGCTCAATATTGAACCTCCTGATGACCCTGAGGAAGATTTGAGATTGCAGCAATTGCAAGCAGCAGCAGCTCAGTGGCAGCAGCACCCCCATCACCGGGTTGGATTTCAGTATCAGAGGATAATGCAGAAGCATGCTCAGCTGCAGCAGATAGTACAGCAGTATCAACAGGTCATGCAACAGCCTCCACACTTAGAGGTGAGACACTAAGGACATACCACCCGGGATATACTTCTTGGGTGACCTAGCACTCATGGTCTGCTGAAAAATAAATAGTTGAATAATTTGTGATGCTTGACTCATTTGTCTAGCTACTTTTTCTGCTTGGGTAGTTGTTTATATCCCCTTTTCCTAACGTCAGTCAACTTCAAAAGGAAAAAAAGAATTGATTAATGATGATGAAGCTTCAGCAGGATGAGAAGTACAAGACTTCACACTTGTCATAAAATTTTTCGGACATACCTGAGTGATAAAGGAGGAAAGCTAAACATAATATTGAATTTACTTAGCTTTGAACATTTTACTGCCGGACAAACAATTTAGAAAGGTCAGGAAAACAGATGATTGCAAGAGTAGTTTGGTAGCTGCTCTTTCTTACAACATCGACTAGTACAAAAATAAATATGTACAATGATAAATATAGATGCCAAAAAATGCAGTAAAATAATTAAGAAAATCAATATCTCACATTATTTTTTGCTCAAATAATCAGTGAAATAAAATAAAATGTCTTAACAAATTTGGATGATTATACTAGTGTTGCAACCTTTAAGCTTTTAAGTAGAAGTTGATTACTGTATTAGAGAGTTGAGTCAGCTTTTGCTGGGTTGGTGGAGTTTGTACATTATGTATTTCTTTGTAGTTTGAGCTGTCTACTTTAAAAAAAAAATCTGTTCAGGTAAACTTTAAAAATCTCAGACAAGATCAAACCATGAATATTAGGTTATCTACACATAATGAAAGACAGACCTCTTTGAAAGAAGCTTCACTGTACAAATAAGAAGATCTGGCAAAGGTTTAGAGAAAAATAATTGCTGACAGCTGAGGCAACTCTAAGCAGGTTAATAGCAGAAGCTGAAACCTTGAGAAATAACCACATACCATGTATACATGTGAAGATTAATTTGGGCTTTAGCCATTGTTAGAATTCAGTAATAATGCAGCTTATTGCTTTTTTTAGCTGTCCTGTTAAAATCTCTTATACAGAGATGTCCTCTAGTCATAAAATGTATAAATTGTCACAATGACTTTAGGCATCACAGTTGGTGTTTGCTTTTGTTTCAGTGTAGTTCTTCCTCAAGCTTCTGCTCAAGTCTGAAATTGTGATATTACAAGTGATACTGAAATATGTGGCTCTGAAAGTAACTAAGATGGTATTATGAAGCTATTCTTGTGTTCTCATTGCAGACAATGTCAGTGGACATGCAACTGCGGCATTATGAGGCACAGCAAAAACAATTCCAGCAGCTTCATAAAGATTGGGAGCGATCAATGAACCAACAGTGGCAGCATCAGCTTCAAACCTACCCTCACAAAGATCAGCTTCAGGAGTATGAGAAACAGTGGAAAGCGTGGGATGAACAGATGAAGGTCACTCAGTCCCACCTGCAGGAGAAAGTGACCTCACTCCAAAATCTGAAGAATCAGTATCCTGCAAATGTTTCCCTGCCACCTCCATTTATTCCATATTCTCAAACTGGTCAAGGTGGCATTCCTATTATGCCTCCAACTTTACCTTCAACTACACCTCCACTGGTTCCCCCACCTCTCTCTTCTGTTTCTCAGTTGTCCAATTCCTCTGTCCCTTCAGGATCCAGTTCTCAAAGCAGTCAGTCTTCTGAGACACCAAGGCCAGCTCTGCTTCCCACCCCTGGTACCTATGCATCAAAAATAGGTAGTTCAACTGTCTACTCACCTTATCATTCTCAAGCAAGTTCATCCTTTGGCTCATCAGACCACAGAAAGTCTCAAGTTCATCTTAGTAAACAAACTGTATCTGTTTCATCTGAGCAAGGATGTGGGGAACTGAAAGGCACTTCTGCAGTGTCTTCAACACACACATCTATTGTGCAGGATAAACCAGTGAGGTCAGGTGGATTGCTTCCAGATCCTCCTAGATCAGCACGTTTTGAAGGCCCCAGAGGCCCTAGGTAAGGATGTTTTTGTTGATTTATACTTGTTCCAGGCTACAAGACGTTCAGTGATGTATTAAGAAATGAAACATATATCCTATCTCAAATTTTCCTGAGGTTGTGTGAAGTGTGTTTGTTTATTTGGTGGAAGTTTTGTTTTTAATATATGTACACCATGTTCTCTGCATTTACCTTTTAAAGCAAGGATATATAGATGTCTTTCACCTGAGTATTATCTAGAGTACGTTGCACTTTTTTTCTGGTAAAGTGCTTGAGGATGCTGCACCCTTTTAATTCCCAGAAACACAGTACTCCTTTTTTGAAAATAGGAAAAAGCTGTTTTAAATATTGGATATGTCTTTGCTGTCCTTAGTTTGAAGATGATAACTCACACTTGAAAGAGTGATCCTACATGAAAAGTGATCTATATTCCCATCATTTTATCTGTGGTACTTGGAACACAGTTTAGGAAAATCTGGAGCAAAAAACATCGAAGGATTTTTTTAAGGTGTTGCTATATATGGTAGCACTTTAATGTCGATGTTGTGAAAGGGATTCAGTTATGTATTCAGTTGAATATATAAACATAGCTAATTACTGACAATTTAGATGCTACTTATTAGAAATGATAAAAAGTACTCTTTGTTTGTAATCCAACACTTATTGCAGAAAGAAATGAAAATTCAAAGCTGTTCACCAGTACTTGAACTTCTAGTGTGTTTTGCAGCTACGTTAGTGTCCTATTCAGTGCACTTTTTAAAATGGCTGTTTGATAAGGAGGCAGTGCTTGTCTTAAGTACAAATCAGTGGTTTTCTACATATGTAGCATTACTTAGCCTTCAGACAATTATAAGCAAGAGAGAGAAGGAAAGAAATGAAGATTTGAGCCTTAGGATCCTAGCATCAGGATTCTTTGTCACTTTTTCTTTTGCATTATATTGTGATGATTTTGGTTTTAAAGGTGCTGTCTTTATCTTTTGGTAAGATACAGTTTTGTTAAAATGTAAATTTTCATTTTGTCAGATGGATGGCCTACGGCTTTAATGTAAAGCTATTCTAAAATACAGTGTTCTGTGTCTTTTATGTGATTTTTTTACCTGCTATATGATTTAATCCAAGATCTTGGTTTTGGAATGGTTTTCTTTAACACTTGACGTGATATCAGATTGCAAAAACAACATCTGTTCTGTCTGATCATTAGTTCAAGATGGGTTGATGGGATGCCTCCTGAATCAAAGAACAGTGGTGTTCTGTTCAATCATTTCTATCCTTGCATACTCTACTAGACTTTACAATAATATCTTCATCATTATTTCCCTTCTCTTTGAAGGGATCACTCATGAACAAGTGATCACTCATGAATAATAATTTCTGAATTGCTAGCAGTATAAATTAATTTTTTATAAATTAATCATTTTCTACCTCCTGAGGGTTTTTAAAAAGTGTTGTTTCTGGTCATGGGGATTTCTTGAATTTACAGTTCTGAACAGACTGTTTTCATTACTTGCTAGTGCATGTCCTGTATGTGCACTGGTTTCGAGCTCAGTGATGTGCTGTGATAGGCACAGGATGCGGTTGGCTTTCTAGGCTGAGAGAACACATTTTCTGTTCATGTCCAACTTTTCATCCACCAGCACTCTCAAGTCCTTTTCAGCAGGGCTGCTCTCAATCCCTTCATCACCCAGTCTGCATTGATACCAGGAGCTGCCCTGACCCAGGTGCAGGGACTTGAACGTGGCCATGTGAGATTACCATTGGCCCACTTCTCAAACTTGTCCAGGTCCCTCTGGGTGACATTCTGTCCCTCAGGCATGTCACCTGCACCACTTAGCGTGGTTTCATCTCCAGATTTGCTGGATGTGAACTCAATGCCACTGTCTATGTCACTGATGAAGATATTAAACGGTACTGGTCTCAGTACAGACCTCTTGAGGGACACCACTTTCCCTTATCTCCATCTGGACATCAAACCATTGACAACTACGCTGTAGATGTGACCATCCATCCTATTCCTCATCTACCCAACAGTCCCACTCCTCAAATCTATATCTCTCCAATTTAGACAGAAGGATATCGTGGGGGGGTCCATGTCAAAGGCCTTAAGGAAGTCCAGATAGATGACATCCCCAGCTCTTCCTTTATCCCCTAGTCATCATAGAAGGCCACTGGGTTGGTCAGGCAGGACTTGCCCTTGGTGAAGCTGTGCTGGCTGTCTCCAATGATCTCTCTGTCCTCTGTGTGCCTTAGCATAGCTTCTAGGAGGATCTTCCCAGGCACAGAGGTGAGACTGACAGGTCAGTAGTTCTCAGGGTCTTCTTTCTACTCTTTTTAAAAATGGATGCAATGTTTTCCTTTTCCCAGTCACCAGGGACTTTACCTGACTGCCACAATTTTTCAAATATCATGGAGAGTGACTTGGCAACTACAGTAGTCAATTCCCTCTGGCTTCTGAGATGTGTCTCATCAGGTCCCATAGACTTACATGTATTCAGGTTCCTCAGGTCATCATGAACCTGATCTTCTCTTATAATGGGAGTGACTTTGCTCCCCTAGTCCATCTTGCAGTCCATCCACTCAAGAGTTATAGGGTTGCTGGTGAAATCTGAGGCAAAAAAAGTTGTTGAGTACTTCAGCTTTCTCCTCATCCATTGTTACTAGTTTACCAGTTGTGTTTGTCCAAGGGTCCACTTTCTTTGACCTTTCTTTTCTGGCTGACATACCTATAGAAGCCCTTCTTCTAACTCTTTGCATCCCTTGCAAAGTTCAGCTCCAGCCATGCTTTGGCCTTCCTGACCCATCCAGTGATGTACAAATGTGAATCCCAAACATCCAAACAACTAGACTTTGGACATGTTTGGACTTTGTATAAAATGAATCTATAGGATTTTAATATGACATGTTCGTTTGAATAAAATTGCTATTGTGTCATCTATAGATTTGATGGATGCCGAGGAAGAGGATATGACAAGTTTGAAGGCTCAAGACAGAGAGGACCTCGTTTTGACTCTCAGCGCTCAGAAGGATACAGGTCACGTTTTGACAGGCAGAATACAGATGGACAGTCTTCAAGTAGATGGGGGTCTATCCCACGAGGACCAGCAGGACAATTTTATACTTCGACAAATGCATCACATGGACATGGTTCCCGACCTAGTGGCCCACGGTGGACGGGGCCCAGGCCTCACTTGGGACAGCAGCAGCAGCAGGCACAGACGGAGTCAGAGTCAGAAAACAAAGAACCTTTTACAGACACAGCTGGTGATCAGCAGACTGTAAGCAGAACACAGTCTACTCCCGATGCACAGACTGCAGGTCCCATTGAGCCAAATGAAGACCTGACAGACACTCAACAGGAACCATCCAAACCTGAAGTCAAAGAAACTATTTCAGACCCTCCTAAAAAGTGGACATGGAGTTCACATGATCCTAACCAGCAAGTAGAAGAGTCAAAGCCACCTACTTCACCTGCTCAGAACCAGAATACTGTAACACCTGTAACAGGAAATGAGGATTTGGATTCACCAGATGGCCAATTGACTGCTTCAGATAGCACCCAGGGCTTACCTGGACCAGAAAGCAGAGGGAAAGGGCCGTTTATGCATGAAGATAGAGGCAAGGGACCAGTAAGCAGAGGAAGGGGCCGTGGCAGAGGGCAGGGGGATGGCCGTGGCTGGGGAATGGGCCGTGGCAGGGGCATGGGAAGGATGGATGGTGGCCGGGGAATGGGAAGGATGGACAGTGGTTGGGGAATGGGGAGGATGGACGATGGCTGTGGCAGAGGATATGTATACAGAGGCAGAGGGCAGGCTAGGCAGGCATCCATCCGTGGCAGGGGAATGTTCAGGAGAGCAGACAGCAGGGAGAGGATGCCAGATGGACAGTCAGGCAGCCGAGAGAGGATGCCAGATGGAAGGTCAGGCAGCCGAGAGAGGGGCCCGGGTGGACGGTCAGATAGTCATGAGAGGGTATTCTCTAGCCGAGACAGAGAACTAGCTGGACGGACAGGCAACTGGGACAGGGGACGGGCAGGAAGCCGGGAGAGAGGCCCAGTCAGGCGGGCGTGTAGCCGGGAAAGAGAGCCCATGCGGGGGGCGGGTAGCCGGGAAAGGGTCCCTGTCAGGCGTGCAGGTAGCCGGGAGAGAGTCCCCATGAGGCGAGCAGGTAGCCGTGAGAGGGGCCTGGGCAGGCGGGCAGGTAGCCGTGAGAGGTGTCCTATCAGGAGGGGAGGTAGCCATGAGAGGGAAGCAGGAAGACCTGAAACAGGCAATATGGGTAAACCCCTTCACCTAGGAGATGACCCTGATGAATTGCCTCCATACCATCGAGATGAAACATTCAGGGGTTCTTGGGGTCATGAAGACGATAGAATGCAAGAAGAATTTCCTTTAGATAGTCAAGATGACCCTTCTTTGGAGCATGAGCAATTGGATGACTGGGAAAGAGAACAATACTGGAGAGATCACAACTCTGATTATCAGGATGATTCTGTAGATGCATATGACAGAGATGACAGGTTGCAATCCCACCATTCACTGCCTCCATTATCTCCTCTGCCACCACTACCTCCTTTATCATCTGATCATGACAGACGAGATTCATGGTGGGATGACTGGAAAAGGCCAAGAGAAAGGGAACTAGAGAGAGATCTAGATAGAACTGGAAGATCCTCAGATATTTATGATCAAGATTTAGACAGAGAATGGGATAGAGACTGGGACATGAGAGCTATGCATGACAGAGAAATGGGTAATTGTGACCTGGATATCCCTCCACTACCACCATTACCACCTCTTCCACCTCTGGACAGGTATCGTGAAGATAGGTGGAGGGAGGATAGGAACAGAGATCATTATGACAGAGATCTCCGAGACAGGGGGGAGCTTAGGATTCGAGAGTATCCAGAGAGATACGACACATGGCGGGAAAAGCAAGACTACCTTCCTGAAAGGACTGATTGGGAGAGGGAACGGTTGTCGGATAGGTGGTATCCAGATGATGGAGAGAGACTGCGGTCTCTGGATGACCACTCAGATTCATCCCTTCCTCCACCTTCACATTCCTGTGATATGCTGGGAGCAGATTCAAACCTGGACTCTGACCAGTCCTTGGGAGGAGTGATGGTCCTTAGCCAAAGACAGCATGAGATAATTCTGAAGGCTGCCCAGGAGCTCAAAATGCTTCGGTGAGTTGCCTGGTTCTGTGAATTTGAATGGGAATCCCCATTCAGTGGGATTCATTCAAATTGACACAGTAATGGCTTCATTTCTTTCACCTACAGCATGATAGTAGGAGCTCATGTGTAACAAGTTATTTGGAGTACCTCCATCACAACTTTTGTAGACGGATTTTTCTTCTTACATAGATGGTTGTCCCTTTCCCCATGAATGTGGCATTCCCTGTTTGTTAATTTCCAGGAAGAGATCTATCCCATCACCTGACCAATGTTTTTGTTATCCTCAAATTAGCTTTTTGATAATTTCTTTTCAATCTTTCTGTTAGTGTCAGATAAGCTCAATGATAATTGCTTTTTAATACTTGCCTGTCAACACCTACATTAATGTGATTCCTGAAACCTATTTAATTTTTTGGATACTGCTTGCTTTTTAATTAAAGCATACGTGTGGGTTTTTTTTATTTTTACAGTGCTCTCTCGTTTGAAATCCAGTATTGTCAGTGAATAATTTTGTCAAGTTAGGTTGATCTTAGTTCTGAGGATCAGCAGAAAAGCAGTAATAACTATTAGGAGGATATGAATGTGAGAGTTCATCAAGACCACATTTTTAGAAAGCAGTTACTAGACTCCCTAAGGCTTTAATTGATGTTTATTACAAAATCAGTAATAGAAGAAACCAGGTTGGATGGGGCTTTGAGCAACCTGGTCTAGTGAAAGGTATCCTTGCCCATAGCAGGGAAGTTGGAACTAGATCATCTTTAAGATCGTTTCCAACCCAAACCATTTCATGGTAGAGACATTTTGCACTTTTGTTCAGGCTGTTTTGTTTTCAGACTTGTAAGATTGCTAAGCATCTGTCCCATATGGAAGGTCTTAATAGCATGCCAAAATACAAGACAAATTATTTTTAAAAAGGAAGAACTTTTATTGTGAATAATTTAATCATTCACTGCAATTAAATTAGTTCAACAAGTGTTAGTAACTGTGAAATCTGTGTTATAAAGTAATATTTGCCAAAAGTTTGGAGTAACAGATTATTTTCAGCTTCCTGACTTCCCTATTGCTTCAGTTGCTGGGCACATGTTTTGTTGTTTAATGTGATTAGCTGCAAGCTAGTGGACTTAAGCTAAGGACTGTAGTCTGGGAATCACTACCAGAGTGGATAGTTTATTAGGACTGAAATGTTTTAAACATAGGAACTAAAACTTATTTTATGCAAGAAAGTTGTTACATGCATATCTTTCTAAGCCAGTAAAAAGGGGGAACATAAACATGATACTGATTTTCAGTTGAATATGAGGGTAATCTTAAAACCATTTATAGTGGTACTTCTTATTAGGTTCTTATAGGCAGGTGACCCCAGTCTGAATAGTGGGAACAACTTTAAGGAGACTGCTTATTAATTACTTTTTTTTGAGCCAAGAGTTATACCAGAAGTGTGGTGCATAACTGCCTTCATTCCAGAAGTAAAGCCTTTATCTGGCTTTGCTTTTATTGTATGTAAAACAGCATACTCTCAGCTGCATGCTGTTCTGTATTAGTGATCTAGCATAGTGCTTGGTTTACTTTTTGTGCTAATACAGCACTGGGGATCCTTTTTTGTGAGCCAAGTTCCCCTTCTGCTGGACACCGAACAGATGCATTACTATTCTGGGTGATATCTGTTGTTTCTCCTACAGAGGGATCCCACTCTTAGTTGTTCTTTAGGAACTACTTCAATACACCGACTTATTAGCAATTAAAAAGCCTAGGTTAAAAATGCTAACAAAAACTGAAAGGAATAGAACTTTGTAATCTAGTGGTTGTAGTACTCATGTCTGGCCTTAAGTCTCTGCTCTGTAGATTATGTATTGTTGTATATTAAATAGCATTTTGATATATAAACCAAGGAAACAAAAGTTGGAATCACTGTCTGGTTTTTTAATAATGGAATCTCTTGTGCTTTGGCAGTCTCAATCCTGTTAGCATGTGAACCAGGGCAAGTAACTGAGAGCATTTATGCATGCATTTCCAAGGGGTTTCTTGTTTCCAGAAGGTATTGGCAGAAGCTAATAATCCAGCTTTACTCTTTACTGTCCAAGTGGAGTGGTTCTGGTCAAGCACAAAAGCATAACTACATGTCTCAGGAAACCTGTGATCAAAAAGCATGCAGCTAAAACACTAAATACCTCCATGGTTAGGTGGATGTGAAACAGGGATTTTTGAATCACAGCACTGCCCATGTTAAGCCTACTGTGTCCTTTTCTTCTTTGGACTTGGCTCCTGATTCTAGTGTAATGTGTTTTCACTACTGAGCATTGATTTCTTATTTTTGTTTAACCTATAGACTGATAACATTTTCTTATGATGCATGTGCAGAGAGCAAAAAGAACAGCTACAGAAGTTGAAGGAGTATAAACCTGACATTTCCACACAGGACCCTCCAAGATCACAGAACACAAGCACAAGGCCGGGTGCCTTTCAGGTATATTTGTCTTATGTTAATAACATGCTGGTAGTTATTACAATTAATGTGTATGTCCAACCAGTTCTACACACCGATGGTTAAAATTCCCTGTGAAATGCCTCCCCAGCAACCCTTACAACCTCATCAGTCTTCTGTTGAGGCAAAGCAACTTCTTAGTTTCTTTAAATTTTCCAAAGCCTTTTCTACTCTGTCAGTCCACTATGTCTTCTGAGCATGACCTATCGGGGACAGTAGCACGTGAGGTTCAACAGTCTAGATTCTGTGGGGTGATGTGCAAAAGGAGGTAAGCTCTTCCAAAACAGGGATATAAGGCTCACAAAAAGACTCTGCTGTTCTTTGCCTAAGTTCTGACAATTTATAGTGCTTTTCCTACTTCAACAACTCTCTTCTCTTTGAAGTTAGAGAATTTTGAGGATAAGTCAATCAGAAACTGAGATATTTCAACGTAACATGGGCATTAGCATTCTATTTGCTGTCTTTATGGGGAACTCTCATTACCTTCTATAATATAAAGTGCACGGAAGCTCATGTTTGTGTACCTCCATGAGTTCATCTCCTGTTGTGATGCAAGTTACTTCTCTGCTGCCTCATCTCCTGCTTAATTCTGGGAACTCTTCTCAGATGCCTGTTTTTTTGATAATTCATATCCAGTCAGAAATCAACTGAACTTCTTGCAGTCATGCTAACTAAGGTTTATAAATCCCTCCTAGAACAAGTAAACAGTTTTGTTAAATATATATTGGAGTTGATGCGGAGTCTTTATTCTTCATCACATCTTAACTCCAAAGTTACTAATACCAGTAAATTTAGCCATAATGTCTTCTGGGTCTGACATTTAGCCAGAGCAAGCTGTTTGTCCCTCCCTCCGGAGAAATGTTATGCAGTGAATGAGGCACTGCAAGTTTTCTTTTTGCCTAGATGACCTCTTCCTTGTTTGCAGTGTCTGTAAAGTAAAATAATGGAAGTGATTTGCTACCAAGAACTGCAGGTATGTTGATGCCTTTAGGAAGTTACAAAATATCAAAGTTGAGCAGAAGTATCTCAGACTACTTCACTCCCCTGCCTAGTGGTTTTCAAACAACTCTTGTCTTTCTAGGGGTTCCTGCCTTCAAATATTTCTGCTGTGAATTTCAGCTGGTTTTACAGAGTTTAGCTTTGTATCTACAACCATTCTGCAATTTTTGTTGCATGTTGCTAATAAGGCTGGCTGCCTGTAACTTGGCATTTGCTGTAATGCTGAAAAGACTTGAGGCATGCGGGGTTCCATGAAGATGTTTGATTCATGAAGGGTTTGGTTTTGTTTGGTTTGTTTTTCTGCTGGGCAAGACCATTCAATTTCTTTGTTCATCTGATGTTGATTTCATTAAGGGTTTTCCAGATATTTCTGCTCTCTGTGAATTTTTCTAGTGACTTCCACAAAGAAACTTGCCTTATCAATCCTTCTACATCTCACCAAGCTGCCCTACTTTCAGACTTTGTCAGCCTTCTCACAGACAGCAGGAATCTTTGCAGACAGCAGGAGTCTTTGGGAATAAAACAGTAGACACTTTAACTGAGATAGGCCTACCAAACCTTAAATTGGTGAGGTTATTTTGAAGAAGAAAATAAGTAGTATTTAAACCTTCACATAGTGAACAAATGCCAAATTAAATCAGGCCACCAGTTTTTGGAAATAGTCCTCCTACCTGTAGCACCTTGATGGAGGTACTAGAAAATGTGTATGATTTGATAACTGATTGCCATTGCACTAACTGACTTAACAGAGGATGAGAGAAGGTTAGTTTTACAGAGCTACATTAAAAGTGCTTTCTGCATCTAGGTCTCTTCTCAGCTATCTTCAGAGGCATCAGTAGAAGCCCAAGCTATTAAACCTTCTCCTGCTGTTATTATAAAGCCTCCCGTGTTGTTCAGACAGCCCACCCCTGTGACAAGACCAAGTGCCCCCCTGGCAAGGCCTACTACACCTATGACAAGGCCACATGCTCCAGTTTCTACTCCAACTACAACCCCAAGTCATGGTCAGTCTTTAAAACCATCACATTCTGCTGTGGAACAGGAACGCTGGGATGAGGATTCTTTCCACGGACTGTGGGACACAAATGAGGATAAAGGTGCAAATATGGAGTATGAGTTACGTAAACAGGAGTCAATGATGCCTCCACCTGTTTCCTCGCCTGTGAAAATACCTTCTGTCCACACCTCTGTTCCATCATCTGTACCAGTGTCCCTTTCTCCAGTTATTCCACCAGTTCCTAAAGCACCTGTTATTCAGCAAACTGTGGATTATGGCCACGGGCGAGGTGGGTATTACAGTGTATTTGATCTGTAACAAAGAGCTAATCAGTCCTGCTAATTTCTTGCTAAAGGAGCGTGCCATGCAAAGTGTGCTTGTTCTGCAGTTGGTGTGTAGACGGCATCCGTTGCGATGTGATGCTAAGCAGTGCAGTTTTAAGGAATCTGTGACCTCCAGCCCTGAGTTTAATGTTTTTCTCTATACTCGTAGAAAGAGCTATTTCATGTGAACTGAATGGTGTATAGCCATGGCTGCTTCTAATGAACACCAACTGATGTGATCACATCAATGTGTTATATTTAGATTGATATTGATACTTTCCCTCAACCCCTTTGTGGATGAGTATGGAAATAACTGTGCTAGAAGATACTTTGCATGGTTACAGTTCTTTGGTGTGACTTAGTAACTTAAAGCAGAATGTGATTGGTGTTTGCATTATTTTTATACTGCTTAATGGGTGTGAGGTACCCTCTGGACAGGGAGGAAAACAAAGTCTCCTTCTGAAGGGAGTGCACCCTAAGCAGGCATTTAACACATAAACAGTGAAGGGGTCTGGTTCTTAGTATTGAGCTTATCAAAGCTAAAATTCAACACTAGGTTTTAAATAGAATTAAACAAAAGTGAAATCATGTCATAAAGAAGTCCTTAAATTGTGCATTGTCATTTAAAGTGTGTTTTTTCTCTCTCTGAGGTGCCATGGCATGAGTTGAAGCCATATCAATTCCATTAATAGATGTTTTACTAAAAGCTATTAGAAAAATTGTTACTGATGTGAGACTTTCAGTTAATATTCTTGATATTACAGTAGTTCTATGAGTTATTGAAACTCTCAGAGCATTTTAGTGTATATAGTTTTCTGACACTGCATGCTACCTGAACTCACCTTAAAAGGCAGAAGTCCCATTCTTAGAGATGAAATGGTTTACACACACACACACACACACACACACACACAAACCCACTTCAGTCTTTCAAAGCCATAGTGTTGTTTATTTATGTGTAGCTCTTCTTACATTATCCATTAGTAGAAATTTTGGTAAGTTGTTCCAGTCACTTTTAATGCCACTGACTGATTGCTTCTCATGACAGAGGAAAGGAAATGGAAGAGAGGTGTTTTCAGACATTAATTATTTTATGATTATTTTCAACCAGATATAACTACCAGTAAAGTGGAACAGATTCCATATGGGGAGAGGGTAACCCTTCGTCCAGAACCTCTACCGGAGAGGCAAACATTTCAAAAAGGTAGGGAGTGCTTGGCTAGCTCTCAGTTAGTTAGCTCTTAAGAAAAGTTGTAAGACACTAAAGGCATATTTTAAACTAAGTAACTCTTGTTTAAGCCAGAACCACTTTATTTTCTTCAGAGGCCCATAGGAATAACAGGTTATATTGTCAAGAGGAGTACTGCAGTCGATAACCTAGCTACTTTAAAAATTCAGTTTTGCAGCTTTAAGTAGGATTGCATGGTATGGTAGTCTGTTGCAGTTTGGAAAAGAGATACAGTGTCTGATTATGTCCATCCTAGCCCACATATCATGTATTTCTATACACTTTTCCTGCACTCTTGGTTGTTGCTTTTTCTTTTTTTTTTTCAAAAAAAAAAAATAGTTTGGATTTCCATGGGTTTCTTTCTTCAGAGCATCCAGGTCGCTACAACAGAGAAAGAGATCGTGAGCCTTATTTTGAGCGTCAAGGTAATTCCAACACAGATCATCGAGATTTCAAGAGAGAGCGGGAATTGCACAGAGACCGTGGTTCTGTGGACTATGAACGAGAGAGATTTGAAAAAGAGAGGCATCCCAGAGACGATAGGTATGTGATTTTGGAACACTATTGGAATCAATGCAGTTGAGGCTGTATTGTGCATCAGACTGTTCGTTTCGCTCTGGAATCCATAGTGGAAATTCTAGAAGTACACAAAATACTCTTTTGGCAGGGTTCTTCCTACTACACCTACAAGGACTCAGTCTTACCGTGACAAGAAAGACCATCCATCCTCCAGGCGAGGTGGTTTTGAAAGACCACCATATGAACGGAAGACAGATCGCCCAGCATATGATCATGGGCCTTCCATGTTTGGAGGTACAGTTTCTCAATCTTGAAGTCATGCTAGGATATTATGAAAAATATGGATTTGCAGAGGTGAAGATTAATTGGTAGATTAATTGATTTGCAGTATTTATTTCTTCAGAATATATAATTCAGGAAAATTTATTTAGGTGGTGTCAGTTTTGTTTCTCAGGGATGACGAGATCATGAATGAAACAGTGATATACTCTGCTAAAAGCTGTCTTTGATTGCAATATGTTCAAGATCAGAAATTTGAATTATTTTGAGGACTTATCTGTAAATTTAATTGAAAATAATGAAGGTCTGTTTAAATCAGCTCAGCTGTGTATGAACATCTTAATTTTTTTATTTTACTGAACTAAGAAAATTCTTCTGTCCAAACACTGGAATTTGAAGGTGATCGTAGAAATTATCCTGAGGAAAGGATTCCTATTTCTGCTCCATCGATACCCCGTCAGCCACCACCTGCTCCAAGAATGGAAAGGAAGCCAGAATCTAAAAATGTAGATGATATTTTAAAGCCACCAGGACGGGATAGCAGACCAGAGAGAGTGAGTATGCATTCTGAAAGCAATAATTGGTTTCTACTTTGTCTGTATTCAGACAAAATGGTCATGGGTGTTATATGTTGCAAACAAGTGTACATTTGAGGAAGTTCTGGAAATTAGCTTGGTTCCTTGCAAATGCTTAGTGTTGTAGCATAACTATTAGGAGTCTACAGGAGATGTAAACTCCTTGGAATGCTAAAAGGAAATTAGTGTGTAATGTTAAGGTATTTTGGACTCTTATAAGATCTTCACTTGGATTTTTGATGTATCAGAGGAAAGACTTGGCTTTACACAGAGTCAGAGATTTGGCAGTACACCATATAAAATAAGAAAGAACACAATTCAGGTTATAAAACTGAACCAGATCTATAATATAATATAATATAATATAATGCAGCCTAAGGTGCTGAGATGATTAACATCAAAAACTCTGAATTATGTGGAACTACTACCATTCCTCACAACATGGTTTGTAAAACAGACAGTGAGGTGTGGTGGTGGCTTTGCTTGATCATATGCAAAAGTGTGAGCCCACAGCACATGATTTTCTTGAAGAAAATTTTTGCAAGAGATTCTCTTAAATATAGTCCAGTATCCTGTTACATGATCTTTGTTTCAGATTGTGATCATAATGAGAGGGTTGCCTGGCAGCGGAAAGACACATGTAGCAAAACTCATCAGGGTATGTAAACAACTGCTCACTGTGTAGTGCTGCTTGTCTTTTACACGTGCTTCCTCTGCTGTTTGTTTTCTATTTGCCTGGAATTCAAGTCTGTTGTTATTTCATGTTCCATGTCTTCATGTGGCATGTTACTCCCCTCCTCTATCACCAAGCAGGAGGGATACTGCTCTCTTCTTGTTTTGAATACAGAGCAGGGAACTACTGTTGGCCACAAGTGTTTTGAAGATCCTGTGTAGCAGAATGGAATTTTTATAGCAAGAGTATATGTTTTCTTTTTGTTTTCTTGCCAGGATAAAGAAGTAGAGTGTGGAGGACCTGCACCAAGAGTGCTCAGCCTGGATGACTATTTTATCACTGAAGTGGAGAAAGAAGAGAGAGACCCAGATACAGGAAAAAAAGTTAAAAAGAAGGTACTCTTAATTCAGTTGCTTTTCTTGACAAAGAAACAACATTCTGGAAAAACACAGAGGCAGTCAAAATTTCAGTCTGTGGCTTGGGAAGAGTGCAGAGGTCTATGGGTAGTTTTTCAAAACAGGTTAATATAACTTAGGGTGGTATGGGCAAATTCTTAAAAGCCGACCTGAAATGTGCTTTTCTCATACCAGTGTGCTTTGTGGTCATGACATTCAGCTGTTGAACATTAGCATTTTTACAGATGTCCTCTTTCTTAAATGCTTTTATTCTTGATAAAGGTGATGGAGTATGAATATGAAGCTGATATGGAAGAGACCTATCGTACCAGCATGTTTAAAACTTTCAAAAAGACCTTGGATGATGGCTTCTTTCCCTTCATTATCCTTGATGCTATCAATGATAGAGTGCGACATTTTGAACAGTTTTGGAGTGCTGCAAAAACCAAGGGGTTTGAGGTAATGGAGCCTAAATAGAATTTGAACTTGCTGGTAGCTGTATGCTGATATTTCTAAACATTTGAATGCAAAGTGTCTCCCACATTCAGGAAAAAAGCTGTGGTGTACAGTTACAAGTTTACCTTTCTTAAAATGTACAACTGCAGAGTGTATCACCAGGTAGAAAAAGAGCTCTAAAAATTGATTTACAGTATTTAATATTGTCTTTGTCTTTCTAGGTGTACTTAGCTGAAATGAGTGCGGATAACCAGACGTGTTCCAAGAGGAATATTCACGGACGCAAGCTAAAGGATATCAGCAGGGTAACTGTATACATTTGCAGCCATAGGATTAATTATAAGTTTATTGTGCTTTTGGGCCTGCTGTTGTTTGAAAACTGTAGACTGCATAATGCTTACACATTTTATAAGAAGAACATGTAGTTATTTCATGGGATTGATTGAAGTTGCTTTTCTTAAGTAAAGATACATCTTGTTAGTGATCAGAAACCAAATGAATCTGTTATATTTTTGTTTGTGTTTTGTTAGATGTCTGAGCACTGGGAGGCAGCACCACGTCACATGATGCGCCTGGACATTCGTTCTCTATTGCAGGATGCTGCTATCGAAGAGGTGGGAACTTCTGTGCTTGTTAAAACTACAAATTATGTCAATGTGACTATACTGAAAATAAAAAGCAGACAAAGATATGATCACAACAAGGCAGTTATAGTTGGTACTGTAAGAAGTCAGAATCACTGTGTTAGGTAAGTGTATTCCATTATTCTTATCAGTTACCCAAACATGAAGGCATGTTGTTTGTTTTTATTGCCTTTTTGAAGCAAGTTTTTATCGCCTTTTTGAGCAAGAGTCGAATCCACTTTGCTCTTAGCAACTCTTGAGTACCAATTAAAGAGAATCTTAATGCTCGCTTAGATGCAACTCAGCACTTTTTGCAGACTACTGGATTTTTTTGATCATATTTTGAGAAATTAGTTGGATAAAATAAGGAAAGAAATTTGAACTCAGTCTTTGTTTTGATAAATACAGACATGTAGCAGAGAAACGAAGAAATTAACAAAAGGTAGCTGTAGAAGTATGCTGCCTTTTTATTCCATTTGCAGCTTGCCGTGCCATACATCTTTGGTATGTCAGCTTTCTGTATTGCTGCATTCTTTGGCAGTTGTGTCAGAAGCTCTGGGAATAGTATATGTTAATCATATCATCTTCGTGAAGGTACCTTAGGTGCTTGTTGCTGTTAGAACAGCTCTTGCAATGACCGCAGAAACTGGTGAACTGCTGAAGTAGACAGAGAGTCTTTGCAGTTTGTCATGATGTCAGCAGGTTATTTTTGAATCTCCAAATTCTTTGTACTGGAAAATAATAATCTTTAAGAGGACAGCAAACGGCTCAGAGAAGGCAGATTTGGGTTTACAAGGTTTTACAAATGGTATAAGAAATTATGCATACTTGGAGAGTTTTACGTATTCCACAGTATGCGCATGAGACCCTGTTAGAACTGTGGACTCCAGAAGGTATTGCATTAGATGAGCAGGCTTAGCTGTATGTCTTCAAGCATCCATGTATTTTGTTAGGCTGATCTCTGTGGTTACTATTATTCTTTACTGCAATTTTAAAATATATAAAAGATAAAGCCTCAATAGAGATGCTCTATGCAGAGAGAGCCATTCCAGTGATATGTAAATGGCTAGTTTAAGATATTTTTCTGAGATTTCGAGTTTTGAAATATGATTGTGTGGGAATCAAGAGAAGTATCTTGCTGTTAGAGGTACTGGTAGCGCAAGGAATGCATGTCAAGGAAGAGAATAAATGATTACTTTTCCACAGTTTGTCACTTCGTTGCTAGAAGGGAACCTGCTTCTGAAGAAAGGCAGAATGGACACAATATTCATATATATTGCAACATCATACTTTTGAAGATGACTCCTTTCTTTTCTCTTCTATTTGAACTTGGAATCTTCTACTTACTCTGCTAAAAAGAAAATACTTAGAAGTCAGGCAGTGCCTTGTAAGTCTGTACTTGTGCTTTGGAACAGGTGGAGATGGAGGATTTTGATGCAAATATTGAAGACCAGAAAGAAGAAGTCAAGAAGGACACAGCAGAGGAGGAAGAAAGTGAACTGGTAGGAGACACATCAACCATCTCTAACAAATTTTTCATTAATGTGTCTGAGGAAGAATCTCAGGCTTACAAGCACCAACTCATTGCCATTCTTAGCAGTGCAATCTTAATACATATGTTTCTAGTCGTTTTTTCCTTAAACATTTCTAGGAGAACTTTAATGATAAATCATGTTATTTCTTCCTAATTTATTTGTAAGAATATGTGAGTATATTCCACAAACAGCATTATCAGTGGAGCATGGCAAAATGCCTCTTACAGACTTTTTAAATTGCAGTACACTATAGTGCTGTGTTCCATATAATCTAAGAATTACACTAAGTGGAGGGATGGGAACAATAGACAAAGATTAATTTATTTTATTTCCTTTCACATGTCTAAAGAACTCAACTGTCACAGTATTTGACAACATGTATGAAGACTGCTTTCTCTGCCACAGTTTTCTGGCTTTGTTTGTCAGGAGGTATTTCCAAGATGAGAGCTTAGGTCTCTTGGATAAATGAAGGTTATAGAATTGCCCTGAGGGCTGGGTTTTTTAGGTATGTATTTAAAAGGCTATGGAAGGCTTCCTGCTGTAACTCCTTGGTATGTGTTGGAGCTGCAACTGTTCGGTGCTCGATGAGTTGAATGTCTCAAACCCTGGTTCCCACAACCAAGCAGTTAAAGTCCAATGAACAGGAAGTAACCAAAAGTGTCTGGGACAAGCGAAGTGCTTTTCCTTGATGGAAATTTACTATTCCTCAGGAGTGGCAGCTTAGAAAGCAGTTGAAATATAGAATTTTAAAAGGCTTAGGAAAAGTGGATTTTAATAAACGTCTGTTTTTTGCAACATGACTCATTCTCTTTACTAAATTATTCTTTGGCGCAGAGTATGAGACTTCATAAAGTGTGGTTAGAACACTTTAAAGATGCATCCATGTTAACAAGAATATGGCTGCTTGTCTCATTTCTTGGAAATGAGCTATAGCTAAAAGAGAAAGTTGTCTTTAGCTTTTGAAACATCTGTGCATAAATGTGTGTGTGTACATGTGTGTTTATGGGTTCGGGGGAGTGTCCTAATATACAGCACATATAACAATAGGCCTTTTCTTTATGAGACAGAAAGCTTGGTATGGAAACTGTGCAAATTATTAAATAACTAAAAGTAATCTACATATGTGTTCTATTCAGACAGGAAAAATAATAAAGAATTATCTGCTGTATGTAGTCTCTGGTATTCAGTCAGATAGCTGATATGAGAGAATTATATCAGACAGGTGGAACACTACACTGTATTTGGTATCTCTTGCCTTCTTGAGAGCAGTTGGTAAGGGTTCTGCAATTCATTTTGCTGCATTTAGTCCTGTGGAAAAAGAGAGGTCTGAAGCTCCTGCATCTGGCAGATATCCTTGAAATATCCAACTGTCTTGTACCAATGGATAAAGTCTGAATCTTTGCTTATCCTATCTGAGGACTGGGATATTGTATAGATTCAGCACACAACAGGCCATTTCACACCATCAAAGTCACTCTTCTTGCTATTATCAACTCCCATAGGATTATGGCATTCAGACAATTCCTGCTTTTCTGTGCTTGATGGTATGAATTATTGATGTATTTAACTTAGTGTTCTCACCAGTGTATCACACATCACTTCGTTTAATGCAGGCTTCTAGCTGTGGTGTAAACTTTCTGAGCAAATTTTAATGAGCAGCTTGGTTTAAAAGTATAAATATACATATATACATGAAGCTTATTTATATCTTACAAGGAAATATTGCAGCTCAAACTGGTTTGGTTTGCATTAATTTCAGATTTGATTAAAAACAAGAAAATACAGAGATCTGATAACCTGAAGTCACTGATATATGCTTGATAGAAAAAAGGTCATTCAAGGATTTTGGAAGAGCGATGCTGAGCATGATCAAATGCAGTGTAGCTCTCTGGAATATACTGGAATTTAATCTGGAATACACTGATTTAGTAACATGTAGCATTAACAAATATGTGTATGTTTACCACAATGTAGGCGACCTTTAAATAGAGCAGGAAAGAAGTCAGTGACATAAAACTGATTTGTATATTGTTTGTTTTCTTCTTGAAATCTTCTAGAATAGTTCTTTTCCCTCTTTATTAAAAAACATTGTAAAAGTAATGGAATTCTCACAGGCCTTCTACTCACTACACTGAGCTTTTTGTGTGATTACAGAGGAACATAAGTACTTTTATACCAAATCTGAACAGCTGAAATGAGGATTGCTTAGTAAGGATTTACTTGTCAAAGAGTATAAAAAGAGAAGATAACAAGAAAATAACTAAAATAAATACCTTTTTTCTAAACTTAATATCATTGTGCGGATTTACAAAGAATAAACTGGCTAAAAATCATTACAGATACTGACATTATTTATAGGGGAAAAGTGTTTTAAAAGAATCATTGAGCTAAGAGCATTATTTTAAAATGAAAAATAATACTTAAATCATAGTGACTCAGCAGATATTCTCTTTTAAACAAAAAAAAATTTTGTTTAATTTTGAATTAACCACTCATACGTGAATTTAGTATGTCCCTTCAAAAGGAGTAAGTGAAGTTTGTGTGTAGAAAATCTGAGAATTTATAAAAACTTGCAGTAACTTCTTCATTTGTGCTTGTAAAGCTTTGAATATTCTTTATATCTGATAAGTTGTGTTGCAATAACTTTGCCACCTGGGGTGATACAATACAGTAGCTGTGCACACAGCACCTTCACTGCCTGTTAGACTCATTCTGGAGTTCTGTGTTTGCAAAGGGCAGCACTCTTGTTATGATTTGTAAAGGCTTCTAAAATCACTGAATGGGAAGTGGATGCAGAAGTTCTGAAATACTGAGTAATTGGTCTCCTTCATCTGATAACAAGAATTGTGCCTTACAAAAAGAAATACCTTAAGCTCCCTATATTATAATGCTGTTTCCAGTTCAAAAGTGATATGCATGTGTGTCTCTCTCTAATCCTCCGAGCTTCTTTCTGTGTATGATTTAGGGTTACATTCCGAAAAGCAAATGGGAGATGGACACTTCTGAGGCAAAGCTAGGTGGGTATTTTTTTTTTCCTGTTTCTTATAGTTGATATCTAATGATGTTTGCAAAACCTGAAATTTTGTTTTTACTGTGCCTCCCTACCAAAGACAAATAAATGTGTTGATTTCATACATGTGTCTGAAATGGCAAAAACATCTATACAGAAATAGAATTTATCTTCTGCCAGAGGCAAGAGAGTTACTACTTTCTAATCATCACTGGTTTATATACTCATTAATTGTTCTTCCATCTGTTCAAGGAAAGTACTTTGTCTTAAAATTTTTAAAAAGCAGTATTTTATTCTTTACTCATCTCTTCCATATTTATAGTTTTTATATAAGCAAAGAGTCAACTTACATTGCACTGTGTTCTTGTTCATACTGCATACCTTTTTTCAAGCCTAAGTGTCATCAGTAACTTCTTACATTCTTGGAGACATGCCTCATACCTACCTGTATTGGAGATGTTTCTCACTTTCCAAAATTGACATCTGTAAGGACAAAGTAGTGCCATGCTTTGAAGTTGGTTCTGAATAATTAGGCGACACTGTATCTTTCCAACAGCTTAGGTGTTGAAAAGTTAATTATGCTTTTCAGTTCCAGAAGAGTACTAGAATTCTTCTTAGTAGTATGCAAAATGGACTTTCCAGAAGCATGTGAGCCCTATTTTTGCTGCGCTTTTTGTTCTGAATAGTGCTGATGATTGCATTAAACATAAGTGCTGACATTAGGCTTCTGTTAAAGTCAAAAGCAACTTTCAGGCAGAAATGCATTCACCATGGCTATGGTGAAAGGAGTATACGTGGGAAGGGGTTTCTGGTCATTATGATCAGTTGTTTTGGTTTTTTTTTAACTGAACAATAATGGTTCTAAGTGAAGATTTTATAAGACAGTCTGCACAAAACTACTCTTTTCTGTCATGTCTATGAGAAGTAACAAATACCTGAATGGGATACAGCATGTCTTAACATTCTGAGGTTTGCTCCTGCATGTGTGGTACAACCCTGTGTGTTATTACTTTTCAATGACCAGAATCACAATTGCACCTTAGAAATAGCATTAGAAGGTCTGGCTTACATAAAACAGTCTTTCATCTTTTGCTGTTAAATGCTTAGCTACATCATCTCTTCTGCTGCTGTGCTCTCTTTTAAGTCATATAAATATTTGTGGAATATATTGATGTTGTGGCACCTGCAGTATAACCAGAGGTGCCTTCTGCTCAATTGTTTTGAAATATCAAATAGCTAGGCAGCTAGGCAGTATTATATCAGGATTGATCTGAATTTTTGTTATAAACAATAATTTTTTTTAATAATATAAAATTATTTCTTAAGTTTATAATGCGTTTTCTCCAATTATGCATGAAATCATAGTACTGGAAACCTGTGTTGTTGAAGAATGCTCTGATACATAATGTTAAGTGTAGTTTCTAACAATGTGGAGATTGTGACTGCAGCAGAAATTTACAGTAGCTTTCAAAATACTGCTAGCAAATAGAAACTAAGAACTGTGTTGTGTTTTCTTATGCAATAAAAACTCCATAAGATAAAATGCAGGATTTTTATATGGTGACCACTTAAATGTAAAATGGGGAGCAGACAGCAGAGTCACTTTTATGCTGAAGTAAGTTATTTGCAAGACTATTGCAGTAGTCCTTTAACAGTCAAATTTCATTAACAACTGGATGTTAGCATGCTGCAAAACACAGATACAGGTGCTAAGAATGGCTTTCTCTTAAATCTGTATTCACAGTTTTATAACTACCCTCTAGTATGTGTTCATTTTTATATGTATATATAGGACTATAGATTAAAAGTAAATTCTGACAAAACATGCATTTTTAATAAAACAGGCATTCCTATGTAATAAATGCGGTTTCTTTGGAAAATTGCTCTGTCAGGGCAGGCAACTTTTAGCTCAAGGTATACATTATAAACATTTGCAGTCTGTGAGTAAGAATTATTCTATTTACTAATTAGTTCACAATAAGACTCTGTAGATGACTAGTTATAATTATTTCTGGAGAGGCATGTAAACTGTGCTATGCATCTGTTATTCCAAGTTTGAGTTATTTCCTGGGAGCTGGCCTGCCCATTGGGTTTATTGCATTAGTCCCAGAGGGCACACATTTACAGAAGCTGATGTAAGTGCAGACTCCAAAAACAACACTAAGTCTTGTTTTGCTTTTTTGTTTTCTTTATGAGTAGATATTGTTACAGGAAAGCACAATAAGATCTTACTGATTGTAATACATGTCAGAAAAGGTCTGAAATGTTTGAGTTCTTTAGCTGCAAACACTGACTTGTGAAAATCCCTGTATACCCCAGAGCTCTTGCTTTAGCTCAGATTTATTTTGGCAGGAGTGATGCATTCCTCTTGAGTATGTGTGTGGTATATCATCGTCTTATGTGTTGTGTACAGCCACAGTTTTATTCTGAAGTCTAACCGCTGGTCTGTCTCAGTGCATATTGCACATGGGTTCTTCTATTGAAATTTAAAGTGATAGACTCTCACTTTTAAACTTTGACTATATGCTAAGTGTTTAGTGCAATACCCCTTTTCAAGGTGCGTCTTACTGGTGATTTCTACAAACTTTCAGGAAGGGAGAAACAAGCTCTGCCATAGCTTAAGCTTTGATACCATTGTAAAATTTGGTCTAGAATGCAAATAACATTTTACTTAAAACTTTGTGGCTTTTGTCTCAGAAGAGCAAAATTTAGCTGATTGATTCATTCAGTTTTCAGAGGAGCTAATTAACTCAGTTACTTTCAGAAGCTTTATTATTAAAATTCTAAAGGTGAGTTTTTAAGTTCTGTGGATTTTCAGAAATGCTGCTACTTCGTTGCTAAAAATTGAAATGGTAAAATGATGTCTAGTAGTTTAACACTAAATAATCATCTGCCATAAATATTCAAAAGCACCAGTGTTACAAAGTGACACCTTGTCTCATTTTCAGAAAAGAATATTCTGAAATAATCCTTTGTGATAGGCTTTTGACATCTCTGTAGTGTCTACTGCATGATACATGTACCTTGAACCATGATAGTATGGATGGAAGCAGACTCCTCTGGAAAAGCAATCCAGCTTCAAACATGGAGAGAGAGAATGTTTTAAAATAAATTCTGTGTAGCAATAACAAAAAGGGATAGGGGAACTGCATACTCAGAATGCCTTCTGAACTCCTCTGTTGATGCTTGAGCATTACACATTTCTTGGCAATGTTTTCAGTTCTGTGTGCAGCAGGGAGAGAGAGACTGAACTTGCTTTCATATTGGTAATGAGGTGAGCTTGCATCGTAGCATGTTGGCTTCCAACGGGAATATGGCTGTCTACAGGTACATGCCAACAGAGAGCTCCTCAGTTTTCAGTTTTTCATATTCCTAAATGCTCCTCAATGCATTTGTTGATTTCCTTTTCAATGTTAATTTTTTTCTGGAAACCCTTAACATTACGAATGATCTACGTTGATTGAAAGTAATACTGAGAAACAGTGCAAGTACACTACATGCTGAAGTAACACAGGAATATTGTATAAATCAATTTTGTCTTCTAGAGAGAGTGTCGCCTTTCTGTGGAGATTGAGCATCAAATTTGGCAGATTTAACTTAGAGCAAAAGAAGAACCTTAACTGAACCATGTAACAGATACAAATATTCTGAACATTTTTCTTAAGTGTTGGCTTTTTAAAAAAGCAGAGGGGGGTTAAAATGTTTTATTAGAAGAAATTCTGTATCTGTTTCAGGAAATGGGGCAAAGATGGAGCCTTTAAAAATCTTAGAGCTGTATGAGGGAGAAATAACTTCCTTAGTTTATGGCGTTTGAATTATACTAGCATGTCTACAGTGCCATTGTACATACAATCACATTATCTCCATTGTTACTCTTTTCTCTCCCATAGTAAGTCAAAAAACTCATCTCTGAACTAAGCTTCTTTAAATACATACCTTTGAACATCATCTTCTGCTACCCAGAAAATAATGCTGTCTTGTATTTGGTTTATTTCTATGGCCTTTTGTGGGTGAATTTAATTACAATGGTGACTTCTGAAACAATATTTCTGACATCTCTGGAAATGGTTTGCAGAATATAATTGCCAAGCTTGGTGTTCCTTCTACACATACATGAATTGTTGGCTTATAAAATGGTAGCATACCATAACATAGAAGTAATAGAATTTACTTTGACTTGTAAAGCTGTTTTTCCTTTTCATGCTTTTGTTATTTGTAATCTTACAATGAATGCTTCATCTCCTGTCCAAAAGTAGCTTGCTACATGATTTCAAGAAGGTGGTTTTTTTTTTTACTGAGAATAAATGTCCAAAGAGGAACAAAATTTTAGAACGTAGGAATGGTTTCTCCTCATGCTATATCGGTTCAGTAAGAAAAAAAAGAAAATGATGACTGTTGGACAAATGCCCTGCTCAAATATTCATGACTGACCTCTTACACCATGAAAGAAGAAATTCTGAGATTTTTTTTTTTTCCCCAGTTCTGGAGGATTTTTAAAGTAGTTTGCCTTATGGGGAGAGAAAAAGAAAGGGGGAGATCAGGGTTTCCAAGGATCTTTTTGTTTAGCAGAAACAATATCTCAAAAACTTGTCTTTGCATTCAATTATATGATTGTCACTTGTTCCCTGATACTGCACGTATGCCATGTTTGACACAGTATTAATCCCCAAATTTGGAAAAATGCTACAGCTTTAGTATTGTGTTCAAATATAGAAAGGTGGATCTGTGGTTCCTAGCTGTTGTTGGCTATATTGTACCTGCAAGCATAGACTCCATATAATATGACCATCTGGAAGAGCAAGCTTTTTCTCCCTCATACATAACAAGACTGTTATTGCCACACAGTTAACATGAGAGATCAATAAAGCTTGAAAACTGTATTGAGTCTTCTCTAGTTTATTTCAAGTCTCATCATTCCACCTGTCAAGACAAGCTGGATGTACAAGTTCTGCTGCTCTTTCTTTTGAAAAATTTTCCACTCTCATCTTGTGTGTGTAAATATTAGAAAAAAATTCTCCTTTAACGCTGAGGCTCTGTGTTTGTTCTCAGACAAGCTGGATGGTTTGCGGACTGGCACTAAAAGGAAACGTGACTGGGAAGCAATTGCCAGCAGAATGGAAGATTATTTGCAACTTCCAGATGACTATGATACACGTGCTTCTGAACCTGGAAAGAAAAGGGTAATAAATTTTCAAATGACTTACTGTCTGTATGTGATGATTTAACAGTCTCTGTGAAAGAGAGTTAGTATCAAGTCATTCAACATCTATGAATATGGGAGTTTCAGTGACTCACTTTTCATTTTGCTGTTCCATTAGATTCTGTAAGAGATTATTCTTGCGAGTAGGGTTTTTCAGAGGTAAACATATTAATTATAGCAAACCTAGGAATTACAGATTAACTGTGCGTGGGCATGGCTTAGAGATTGAAAATGGAATCATCCCATTTCTTGCTAAAGGAGATGATGCACTTTATTTCAGAGCAACCCACAGAGTCCTTTTTTATGCTGTATTGTTTTGTGGTGAGATAGTGTGATATACACTAGAGATTCCAAGAGAAGATGATGATTTTATTAAGCTATTTTTTGTTAAGTTTTGTTATAAGTAGACAGAGAAACAATACACTGTTCTGGTATTCAAAATGATTCGTCTCAGGAAAGTATCAGTTATGTAGGTTTTACATCAATTACGTCTTGTAGACATTGGGAGATAATGTGTATAACTATATGTAGTTCTGTTCTGAAAACAAAATGCCATATGTTCACATGCTATTGTGAAAAAAAGGGAAAAATCACAGAAGAAGATGAAAGAGGGGTAATAGAAAGAGGTAATACTCTTTTTTTTTTTTTTTCCTTCAAAGTAGAAAGACCGGCTTTTGCCACTAAAAGTAATTTAACTGTCAGTGTTTGGGCATTGTTTTGCTCTGTAATGTCAAATAGTACTGGACAGCATGCCTGAGAGAAATGGAGATACCTAAGGCATTGGCAGAGGAGGTGATGGTGGAAGAAAGCTGACATTGCTTATCAGTAGGAATGTCTGGGGAAATCCAGGTAGACTGTGGATAGGGAGGTGCTGGCAGAAAGTTGATAAGGCTATGTCCCTGAGTAACACACTGGCCTGAATGGGACTAATGAGTATGTCAGGGAAGAGCTCTTTCACTTACTGTTTTTTCTTGTCCTGCAATGATGTGTTACAGGTGAGTTTTTAGTGACTGCAACCTTTCGGCATCACCTCTTTCGCTCCTTCCTCACTGTTGTTCTCACTCCCAGCGGGGTCTGAGTTTGTGGGTGTCACTGTATATGTTTGAACAGGATAAATGCAAGGGATCTGCATTACTATGAAGAGCTACAGGGGAGATGTGGAACTGTAAAGATGAGAGATAACAAATGTATGAAGAAGTTCATTTAGTGTAAAAAGTAGTGGAAATATTTAAATAGAAATATATCACACAAGATAGAGAAGAAAACTGTCCTTCATTCATTTGTTCATTGCTGAGTTGCTTTTTAACACCATCTTTCTGTAGTTTCATAGCTCTCTTCTAAATGTTTCCACTGTGCAATTAAAATACAGGTTGCACAGAAAATAAAGACACTAAATGAATCTTGGATAATTCTTCCTGCAGAAAGCATTGCTTTGAACAGAGAAATAATTGTAGTAATTACGCTTCAATGCTTAGAATTATGTTATTGAAATGGAAAAGGGTGATCATCTGTAGCTTTTTTCTACTCTGTAGAACAGCTGGGGTATTCAATTAAAAATAATGTAACTGATGCAATTTCCATCTTTACCTATTGGAAAACAGATTAATACTTACCTGTGAAGGAAAATGAATACAAATTAGTATTCTTATGCTCTTACTTGCAGTGGAAAGCCTAGACTTGTATCAGGATTTCTTAAGAGGTTATGCTGATAAGGTATTCTCCATAGGTGCGGTGGGCAGATCTAGAAGAAAAAAAAGATGCCGACAGGAAAAGGGCCATCGGTTTTGTTGTTGGACAAACAGACTGGGAGAAGATAACAGATGAAAGTGGTCACCTTGCTGAGAGAGCCCTCAACCGCACCAAGTATATATGAAAAAGTGGTTAAGTGGATTTTTGTGCCTTGAAGGTAAGTATCCCGTCTTCCTGTGTGTTTATAGCCTTGATGTTTTTTAAGAGTTGAGGTTGCAGTTCACATCATTGTTCGAGTTCTCTCAGACAAGACTATTTGTTTCGGAACCTTGTGTAACAGGTGTCAGCTGTGCCTATGTTAATGTGTACCCTTCTGCACAGCATCTAACAATAAAGGGAGAAGGATTGTCAGCTATCAGTCTCCCCAGCCTTATTAAGAGGAAGCTTATGGTTTCATTAAAAGAATAGTTTATCTGTATTCCTAGTCCTGTGTAGTTCAGATTTTGCATACTTTATTTTAATTCTGATGATGTTAGTTGCTGGTTTACTTGATGTAACAAACTTTTCCTTTCTTTACAGGCCATTTGCTCTGAGGAGAAGTGAACCAGGGTGTCATGAGCATCTTGCATGGGTCGTGTCACTCCCACCTTCACAGTTTTTCCTTGTTACTTTAGTTTCAGCAATTTTCTTGAGATACTGGCAGAGAACCAGTGCCCTCAAAAACTCATTGAATCCCACTGCTCCTAAGTGAGAGAGACAGTTTACTTTTTAATATTTTTTGAGGGGTGGGGGGGAAGGGTCAGTAGTTTTAGCTACTCTTTGTGGGATAAAGTGGAAGGGTTAGACAGATGTTACCTCCACTGTACCATCACAGAATGTTTATCACCTTTGCTCTGTGGCTGTTCTCGTTTTATACTGTATGTACCTTGTAGCTTATTGTATTAGGAAGCAGAACAATAAATTTCACTATAAACTCGGTGTTCTTGGTGGACCATATAGTATGGTTTTTGTTTGACATTTTAAATGTGGTCTTTGTTGACGTGTTGGTAGTGCTCAGAACCATCCTTACCTGGAAGAGGTACTGTACTCATATTCTGGAATGTGTTCTGTCTTCTAGATTTTCCATCTGCTTTTCTTCTCATAGACAGTTCCATTAAGACCTCAGGTCTTGCTGGCCTTTAGAAGTTCATGTTCCTGGAGAGCAGGAATTATTATTTTTTGGATCCTAGTTTCTCAGTTATGTCAAATTTTCATTACTACGTGAGTATAAATGCTGTTGGGTGGCTCTGTAATACTCAAGGTAGCAATGTATGAAAAACTTTTCATTAATGCTCAATGTGAAAACAGGTACTACAGAGTTCTCTGAAGGGGCAGCCTAGAAAATTCATTTTGGTGTTAGGTCTTTTAGTCAACACTGATCCCTTTCAGGGTATTTCATTCCATTCATAAGTTTACTGTCTCATAGAGAAACATCATTAAAGGAAGCAGCAAAGACCAGAAGTTATACCCTTCTATTCCTTTAATAAATGTGTTAAGCTTGCTAAAAAAAGGATAAAGGAATAGCAGTCCACACTATTAAAAGTGGTACAGATTCTTCATAGATGCTGGTATATCACTTCTGCAGAGCATCAGGTTTGCTGATGAAAACTTTCTTTTGTCCTCCCAGGTTTCAAAGCAAATGCCTTGCATTAACAATGTTGTAACCAGACAAGATGTGTAAATGTGAAGATAATTGGTGTTTTTATGGTGAATTGAATTTTTTCTCCTGATCTTTCTTGAGGGAAGGAAATGAAGTCCTGAATTTCCTTCTCTGCTATTATTTGTTGCTCTGCTGAGTGATTACATTGTGATTTGCATCTAGGTTGGTAAATCAACTAGTTCTGGTGTGGTGGTAGTTCATTCTGTTAAAGGAGAGCATGGTTCTAATAGATGGTTTTGTTTGCCATTCTAATGTTTTGGTTTACTGGATGCTTCTCAGCTTTGTCTGTGGTACATGTCTAAAAACTCTTTATTAAAGGAGAGGAATAGCTGAACTTGTGCTATGCCCTGAATATGTTTATTAGAAGAAAATTGAGCTCCATGAATGCAGCATTTTTAAATGGAAGGTATTAAATACACATTTTCTCTGTACATGTACTTTTACATAGCATACATACTTTCTTTTCAAAATGTTGCTAAGCACTCTTTGAATTCTGACTTAGAATTGTTGACAAATGGAAACTAATAGTTAACAAAAAATCAGCATTGTGTATTGCTGTGGAAATCAGGTGAGCTTCACTTTGGAGACATTACTCTCAGGTATGTGTAAAATGGCTTTCAGTCTTTACTCAGTTTTCCATAACAAAACTGAAGTTCTTGTGGCACACCATCATTATAAATTGATTCTGTTTCTTGACTTTTAAGAACTGATAATGATTTCATCTGTATTTTTGCTAATACAATTGAACCAGATCCTTTCCTAACATTTTTCTTTCCAGACTAAAGACTATTTCTGGAGCGTGCAAATGGATAGCTTGTGACAGAAGTTATAATATTGTTTATCGGTTTTAACAATTTTGAAATTATTTTAGCAGGTACCTCTGAGAGAGGTCATGCTGTTTATTCTGTGGTGTAAAGAGAAATGAGCAGAGAGTACACATAAAGTTATACTTTGCTCTGATGAGAACAGAGAGAAAATATATCAATCTTCAAGTTTAGGGCAAAATTCAGTTAGGAAAACATACCATTGTAAACGGTTGCTAGACTGTTTGATCAGAACAGGCTGAAGGGTTTTGTTGTTTTCCTGAAGTTCAGAACTTTTCCATTTCTCTAGTACAGAAATATCATTCCATAATCTTTGCCGTTTGTTTCAGTTGGTTTGAATGTTTAGCAGGTCAGTCTTCAACTGCTTGATGGAAAGTGGCTCTGAAAGAAAACAACTTATGCCAGAAGTGCATCCTACAGCAGATTATACATAGTCTAGTCCTTCAGTGACTGAAGAAATCGAGCAAAAAGGAAAAATTCATCATTGCTGCTGGTAGAACTGAGAATATCTAGCTAGTCCTTTGCTTGGCTCATAGTCAGAGCTTGGTGATTAGTGATTTTGATTTTGTCTGGAAAATCCTTCAGTACAGAATCCATTAAGTCTTGATCCTGATTTAGTTCTTACTCATTATTTGCTCACTGATATTGACAGTAGAATCTTTCACAGCACTAAGCAGAAAAAAATACCCACTTGCATTGATGACTACATAGGAAAATATGTATCTAGCACTCTTGTATAATGATCCATCTTTGACCACCATGCAACTTTGCTAACTCTTAAGTTGGACTGTTTCTGTGCAGTGCATCATATTGAAAAATACAGATCTGAAAATGTCAGCTGCTGCAGAATGGAGCTACCACCTTTTCAGCAAAGTTGTGTTAAAACAGTATTTTCTGTGAATTATGGTTTCTTATAACATTTCAGTTTTTCTCAAGACCATCTGCTTTTTTAATACTGAAGCCACCTGTCTCATAATAGAAGTACCTGTGGTTTTTACAAGGGAATGTGCAATGTGCTGTGCTATGCAAATAGAGCACAGTTGTCATCTTCAATCACCTTCTGTTTTACTGTAGGATTGCTCATTAGGCATATGAAAGAGTGAAATTATAACAGAGAGTATTAGATCAGTTCTGGAAATTCAGTTTTCTGTTTTCTTAAATGTTTACATCAACATGGATAAATAACTTACCTTGAATTATTAGTTCCTACTCTTTAGAATGGAAGAATTGCTTTTGGTACAAGTTAGTTTCACTTTTTACTCATCAGGTTGGGCTTGGCATTTTTTGGACTTTGCCTCAGTCATCTTTGTGAACCCTGTCCCTTAATTGTTCCTTGCCTGTCTGTTAATACGTAACATACATCACTGCTGTTGTCTGTTTGTTAGGCATTGTTTTAACTATTTTCTGAAGTTATTTAATCTCAGAACAACCATTTAGATACCATGGAGATACTGAGTAGGATTTCAGTAGCGGCTTTTCTGAAAGGATTGAATTAGAAAAGTAGAGTTATGCCATTACACTGAAACAGATATATTAACCTATCCCCCAAAGTCCACATCTAATCCAGCTGAATAGTTAAAAAGTATCGTATAATTGGGAGTTGCAAGTCACATTAGATAGTATGCTCCCTGCAGAAGAATAGTCTGTCATTAGTGTGCTTTTAAATGTAACAGAAAAACATGACCTCACCAGATAAAATCAGTTCTTCCCAATTTGAGATTTCAACATCACTAGAATACTCCGAGAATCCTTTTCAAAGACATAAAGTAATTCTGCCTGTGGGACAGCATGTTGCCACCTAAACAAATTTATCATTACCAGAAAAAAAAATATTCTTTGTTTATTTAATGCAGCTATCTTGGTGACTCATTTCGTGCCCTTTGGACACAATTTCCTTTTAGTATGCTGTGCCATTTTATTATTAATGTTGCTGCCACAAGATTTTTAAAACCCACACAATACTGGTCAAACCTCAGGATTTGAAGAAAACATGGTTGGGCTGGGTTGGAGGCAAATTTTTGCTTTTTTGCTATGAAGTTCCTACTGTTTCTGCCAACATGCAGCTAGCTAACTGTGAGTTGACTAAACTGAAGCCCAGGAACTCAGCATAAATGAACTGGAAAGGAGAAGCAGTATTTAGAGTTTTCTTTGCCTGTAGAATGTTCACGTGGCCTGCATCCTCAGGAAGCCAAATACTGATGGGTACATGAGTCCTTTTTATTATGTCTCTCTTCATTACATGTGTTTCCCAGATTACTTCTGGAACTTGAGGTCCACTGACAATTTGGGATCAAACTGCACCGGGACAACCTGCATACTATGAGATAATGTATTTGAGGAGCAGAGGTGGCCATCTCAGTTGAGATCTGCACACTTGCAGCATCAACTGGTCTTAAACTGTGGGTATACTTAGTTTTCTAGTCATAGCAGAAATGACAACAGAAAGAACAGAAATTTCCTAGAATTTAAAATATGTTTTGAGTCTCTAGGGCAATCATCTTTATTCTCTCATAAAACTTGAATCAAAGTTTTCTCCTGCTTAGCCATTCCTCCAGATGTGAGTCAGAGTCTTTAAACCAACTGAAGGACTCTTTAAGTAACTATTCTAATTTCTGCTCAAGATTAATAACTTCCTTCTTCATGGTGAAACTCTTTTGTTTCGTTCTTAGCAGTGGAGTGTTCCAGCAATTGCAAAGTTGCTTCCAAATTTGCACAGTACTGGATCAGCAGCCTGGAAGCCTTAAGTCTTCCTCATGCACGTAGGTTGGAAAATTAGTAATGACAATATTTCATTCAGGTGAATTATCACCTTCTAGCTGATTAATACTGTTTGGAAGCAGAATGTGCTCTTCTGTTCATCGTTTTGCATAAATTGGTTAAGTGCAAGTAGTTACCAGACGAAGGCACGGCAGGTTACTGCAAGTGGAGAGGCAAAAGTGTTTTGAAGTTGCTTATGTTTTCCATTCTGTGTTTGGCTTCTAGTCAGGAGTCTCTGGGCTCTTTGGATTGTAGGATTTAATATTTCAATATGCAAAACCTTAAAGCTGCCTCAGGTGAAATGGCACAGTTTCATTTTTTCCTAATATTTTTCTGCCTCTTGGAACTCTCAGATGGAGTCTTTTTTGGAGGGGTGGCCTTTCCCTATGGCTTGTGCTCTGGTGTGTGAGTCATTCAGGTATTTCTCCATACTGTTTCCCTTATATGTGTGTATAGGAACAATGTTTGTTTCCATAACTGCTTGAGGTACACATGTATGAATGAATGTTCAGCTTTACATGAAAAATTCCTGATGCTTTTTATTAGGATGGCATCTGAACTGTCTGCTGTGACCAGTATATTCCTTATATGAAGTTGGTGTGTTTGAACAGTTATTGTTCTTGGGAATACATGAGGACTGCAAGATTGCCATCACTTCACCAATTCCTGTGATGTTGCTGTCTTTGGAGAGAAGTTGTAACTGCAGTGGTCCTTGGAAAAAAGAACACCTGAGAAGTGAAAAGTCTTCATCTAAATGAAAAAAAACCCAAACCAAAACCAGCCCAAAATCAAACAAAGCAAAACAAAAAAAAAGGAATTCAGGTAGTTTTACTCTGATTATTTTAGCTGGTGTCTGTCTTGTGCAGCTAGAATGTGCTAGCAGCTCTGCTGTCTGAGATGTCTGCTTTAGCAACTGGCTGCACATATATATTTATGGAGGAGAATATGAAATTAATCCCTGCCATTTTTTGCCTGCAGGTCAAAAGTGTAGTTGAGCCAGCTGATTTAAAAAGCAGTTTGTCTTTAACAAGCCTGTTAAGGGTGATTCTATTAAAATACTTTTTAATTCTCTTTAAAGTCTCAAACCATTAATATATTACATGTGAACTGAAATATTACCAAAAAATAAAAAGTCTAAGATTTCTTCTGTTTAAATCTTGTTGGATGTTACTTCTCTGGGGATTAGCACAGAAAGGGAACAGAGCTGCAGCTGTTCCCTGCTTCAGGGTGTAGATGGCCTTAAACTGCAAAAAAATAAATATTTGTGTTTGCAGGTACAAACGACAACTTTAATGGTGACATTCACCATATGTGGATGACAAGCTTTCTTAAGCAGCATTTAAAAATTATTTTTTTTAATTCTATTTTGGTAAGTCTGATGCAGATAGTAATAAGAGTTTTGTTTGACTTCTGTAACTGATCCAGGTACTAGCCTTTTCATATGTGTAGCTTCTGGGTTTTTTAGGAGACTATACTACTGTCTTAAGGACAGAAAACACACCTTTACTGACAAACACCTACACTACTTCAACTTACTCATCTGTCGGTGCTCAAAACTTGTGTAAGTGATGAGTCTTTACTACTATGCTTTGAGGTGTTCGTTTTTCCATTTCCATTGAACTGCAGTTGCCAAATTCTTTTCCTTGAAAAAGGCATGGATAGATTAACTTGTCTGGTAGCAGATCTCATTGTACTCTTCAATTAGAGTCACACAGAAATCAAGATTGTTCAGATAATGGCAACCAGATGGCACTAAAGTGTTGAGTTCATATTAGGATTAAATTGGAGAAAGAAAAGCTTGATATTGATTCCACAATAATTTAATTTTTGTGGTTTCATATTGCCTAATACAGTTTTAAACCAATCACTTCTACTTCATGAAAGAAACTGACCACCTTTCTGTGGAAAAAATGTCAGTGGATTAACATTGTGTGGAGTATCACTTGCAGTCCACAGTCAAGATTTTGCGCTCTATTGAACCTACAGTCTGTATAAACATGGAACAAGATCTTTCTCCTGCTTTAAGGTGAGGCATCAAAATTAAATGGTCTTTTTATATCCTGATTAAAAGCTTGACAACTGCTGACATCTAATGGAAAACGGGATTTAACTTGCTAATAGCTGCTTTTGGAGTGTAAAGTCTTTAAGTATATTGTAGCAAGAAAAAATATTTCTGAAGCTTTACAAGGTTCCTTATTGCATTGCTTGTGGGGTTTATTTTTCTTCTTGGAATGAAGAAAAATAAGGATAAATATCCAAATCAAAGCACTAAAGATACTTCTCACAGAAGAACCTGCTAACTTTACCCTGGCTAAGAAATCTTGGAACTTCAGCTTGATCAGAGGCACTACAAAGATCTGTCACAATGAAATGTACCTGAAGCTCTAATGTGATTTGGTCCAAATAGGTTTCCAAAATGTATGATGTGATTTCTTCTCATTTTGCACCAGGTACTTTAAGGAGGAACGTGAATACCCTTTTCTAAGGAGTTTACAATCTACATGTTCCTTTATTAGGAATATAATTATTTATATTTCCTTTCCCTTCTCCCACTAGGCAGAGAAAATCTGCTGTAAGGCTGAAGGGATGGCCCTGAAGTAAACTTGGGTGTAAACTTCCTCATTTTTACTTAAGTCTCTCTGTTGTAGCCTCATTGCAGTATATATCGTTCAGATATAGCTTGAGAAGAATATTCAGGTACTCTTTAAACAATTCTACAAATCTGTTGGGAAGAGACACTAAAATGGTGAGTATGCTGCATTGCTAGGAATATGGTAACAGTACTTGTCTGTAACTTCCTACTTGAAGATGAAGTTGGAGCAAAATAAAAATCTAACTAAAAAGCTAGATTTACCTGTTTTGTCTTTGGTTCAGTTCGAGGAGCTGTTGAAACATGTGACCTTCAGTGATAAATATTTCTCCATCACCTCCTTTGTCAGTTGTGTCCAGTACTGACTTGTAGAAGATTGTCTCAGTCTGCGGATTTCCATCCATCTCCTGTTCCTCAGCTAGACTTAAAATGTGCTACATTGAAGGAAAGGACTGTCTAGAAGTCGATGGGCACAATTTATGCTTTGTTTATGCAAAAGCGCTGACAATATCGTGTCATTTTGCACTATGACAGTTTTTTGGATTCTGCATCTAAGGCTTGAATTTCATTTGAAAGGCTACAATTGTCCAGAGAATTTCTCTCTCAAAGGCTGTTCTTCACTGCACACTCTGATGCAGCAGCATCCAGTGCGGGCAATTTTGGAGATGAGAACCTCAACAGTGTCTGTTACAGCTAAGCAATCTCGCACAGATTGTCTTTCTTGAGTATTGCAACATTTCTTTCTTCATTCAGAGTTTCTTCTCAGCATATGAACTTTTTAGTGTTAAGTTCTGTAAACAGAAAATATGGATGCTGTGTTCTTGTGCATGGATGGTTGTTTGTCATTCCTAGTGAAACAGAACTTCAGAAATACACATACTTACTAGTCTGCACAACTGATGTGAAGTCCAGGGTTAGTACTGAGGTGACGACATTTTTGCAGGAGTATAATTTATATATGATCTTCATCTCAGTTTTTTTATTCACAGGGTGATTGATTTCAAATGTCATTGCCTTGGCAAATACTCTTTATGCAGCATTTCCTTGATGAATGAATGCTTTAGGTTGACACTTTGGTATATTAGTTCCTCCAGTTCAGAAGACTTACCTTTCTAAGATAAAGATGAATAGCTTATCTCTTATAGTACACATTGATTTTCCTTTTCTGGACTATTGTGGCATTTCCTTGGCTATGTGCATCAAGATGAGGGACATCTGTTTTCAATAGCTAACATTGAGTTAGCCTCAACGCACAGGAGAGACAAATAATTAACTTCTAATCCTTGTGATAATTAGCCTAATTGGGCATCATTTTTTTCTGCACTTTCTAGCACAGATCATGAACAAATGTGTAATGTGCCTCATATATATGTTACATAAAACTTAAATGTGTGATGTTGATGTCAATTTCCTTTACATTCAGTTTTCCAGCTGGATTAGTCCAATCTAGCAGGGATTTAAGACCTGTACATGGCCTCCAGAGCCTTCTGCATTGCTATTTTTCAAGTTTCAGTCATTACTGTAATTTATTTTTCTCTGTGTTCATGTCAAGTTGCATAGGCCTGACAAGTAGAGTACAGTATAGCTGAATGTACAGATGGAACCCTTATGTTGTAGGAACATTATTAACTATCTGCAAGATGTAGGTTGCTTTTTTTATCATTTCTGATTTTACTGTTCCCCACCTTCGATACACGAGCAATAATGGAAATCATGAGTTTAAAGTCATTAATGTTATTAATATATTTTTACAAATACACAGCAGGTTGGCACCTTCCCTGGAAAAAAGGGTAGAAATTAGGAGAAAAATCAAGACTGGACAGTATTCTAGGGAGTTTTGAAAAGTATAAAAGGGTAGAAATACTTTTTCACAATGTAAGAATTGGAATTCAGCATTCAGTGTCAGATTCCTCTTTATTTTTTTAACTAACTGTGATAAAAGACAGGTTTTGAAAATAGATAACATGTAAAATACTGCTTTTGCAATTAGACATTTTTTGACTTACACTGTTACCAACTGGAATTTTTTTTCTTTGGCTGTGTTTTTTTGCTGATGTCATTGTCACAGAATTTGGTTTAGTTTAGAGCAGCTTTGCTTTTGGAAGCAGCAGTCTACCTCTGGCAGCGTCACTGACATGTTGCCCTTGAACCCTATGCACACAGGGATTCCGTCCAGCGCCTGAGATGCGTCTGAGCCAAGCTCTGAACAGTTAATGTGGAGCAGATAAGCCCTGTTACCTGAGCGGGAATGGCACAAGGATGCATGTCTTCAAGGATGCTTCTCAGAAATCACCTTTTAACTCCTCATAGAATAATTAAGTTGATTTTTATCTAGAGGTTTACCCTAGTGAGTCAGTCCTCTTCCACTTTGCATTCGGAGGGCTGCTACATCTTAATGTTGGTTTGGTGGATGTAATTTTATAATTTTGATGTAATTTTGAATTCTGTGGTGTGGATTCATGTGCTGAGGCACACTGAATGTCTGAAGCTATACTACAGTCTTATGAATGGATAATATAACTGTATGTTAAATCTTAACAGTGCAGAACTGCATTGTCATGGTAGGGGATTTCTCCAGTGCTACAGTTCTGTTTAAATGTCTTATGGGAAAAACAGACGTTGGAGAGGTGTCTGCATAGAACCTTCCTCTCTATTAATTCTCAGTGCTTCTTTATTTGTACCCAGATTTCGGGCTATCATGTGGATCTTTCCCTTGTAGGGCCTGACTTTTTTTGTAACACCATATTTACCTTGTCATTACTCCATTACTTTCCTGCATGATATCAGAGTTACATATACAACACTTGCATTTCTCTGTCCTCTCTGCTGCCTTCTTCCCCAGCTTTCTTAATTATTTTGTATGTCTGAGAATCCTTTCTCAACTTCAGCTTCCAGAATGCATTGTTGTGGTTTGGGTGTGGGCTCTTAACTCTATGGTTTATCTCCAGTGGAAAAAGCCACTGAATGCTTGCAAACACATGGCCATTCAATAATATACTGAATAAAGACAACTGAACTGGCACCAGAAGACTTTGTGAGATGGTGAACTGAATTGTGCAAACTGCTGAAGTAGCAAGATCCCTGGATCACTGGAGTATGTTGCAGGAATGATGCAAGGGCCAGTAAATTTTTCTGAAAAGACCTTTGGGACTCTACATGCTGCTTTCAGGTGATGCTGGTTCCACCATCATTTGCAAAGAGGAGCTGATCTTCAAAGGATTGCTGCTAGTTGCCAGAGAACAACATATGCAGAAAATACAGCTGGATGGCCCTGAGGCTGATGATTGGCTGACATAATGGCCCATACAGTAGTATTAAGAGAGGTAAGATCATCTGACGGTAACTGTGAGTCTACTGACTGACTGAGGCCTTAATACCCATTATTTGTCAAGAGACAGATCTGAAGAATTGAAGTTAAAAGTTAGACCTTTTCCACAATCGGTTAATTTTGGGGGCAAATAGTCATAGATGGTGGTGTGATCAGAGTAGATCAATACCATGAGGAGATGGTGGGCTTCACTACGAGTGTATTGATATAGACAGACTGTGGGCTGTTATAAGGGAACAGGACGCACATTGGTGTTCCCAAATATGCAAAGGAAAGAAACTGCTATCTTTTTGCTTGAAATACAGAAAGCAGTTTTATAGAAACAACCTTACAGCAGCTCAGGAGAAAGACGATTCTGTAGTTTCGTCTCTGTTGTTCAAGAGTTCACACGGCAACAATTTGTTCTGCACCAAACAGATGCTCTGTGCCATTGCAGTCTTCCCCACAGTAGCTGCTCAAGAAAAACTGGTCCAAAAATAATTCCTTCTAGGATGAGGTGATCCCTTCTAAAAAATGACATGCAAACATCTTTATGAGTAAACCCAGGATCTACAAGGATTTTGTTTCTGTGGTCAATATGACTGTTCAAATGCAGAATACGTTGCCACCAGCATCCTGGTTACATTGCAGGTATGGAAGATGCTTACACAAGCAAATCATACAGTGCTAGTGGACATCTCCAGTTAATTGCTAACATATGGGTGAGTATTGTGTTGTTATCCTTTACATTTCCATAAATAATCAAAGCTCCACGAAGTTCTTGAAACAGAACATTCATCACCGGCTTAAACACTCCAGCCTTGGCCTTGCTTGTTACAATCTTGTTACAGCCAAGAACCTGTGCCATGAATGCAGAGACCTTCACTGACTGGACTGTTACTAAGATGGTGTTTTCAACTTCCAGATGCTGCCAGTTCTGCAAGGTTGTGCTGGTATTTTGGATAACATTGCTCATTAAAAATTTAGTCAGAAATGGAGGTGAGATTGCTTTGAAGCTCAGGGCTTAGAAATAGCTGCAGAATAAATGGTTTGTTTGAAGTCACAGAGAGAAATGCAGTGAAGCCCTGACAACAGCAGTGACTCCGGATGCTGCATAGGAGCTTGTGCTCTGCAAGTTATTTGAAGAGTCCACTGCCAACTAAAAAGCACCTGGTGTTCTGTGCTCAGTTAGAAATGCCCTTCTAACGACCTTCCACAAAAGAACAAACTGAAAAATCTCTGGGCTCACAGCTGCAGCCCGGGACATTGTGAAATATGAATAGATGATAATTCTGCTTTATAGTGATTGCTCAAGAGGGGAGAGCACTCTGGTTTTTAAAATACCATTTCTACAGCATGATCTTTTTGTAACTGTGGGTACTATTCTGAAAGCGTTTTATCTAAAACCAGCCTTTGTAATTGTTTTTATTTGAACACAAATTGCACTCTCAATCATAGGGACTCTACAGACACAGAGATGTGCAGGGCTGGCCTTACTTTTTCCTTGAGAATGAATTCGTGGTGTTTTTAAATGTTCTTCTTATGTCTACTGTTTCTTACTCACAGACCTGGAAGTAAGAAATGGAAAACAATTATGCTGTTGAATATTCTGTGCTTGCTCTCTGAGAACCAAATGACAACAGGTTTTATATAGAGGTGTATAGATATGTATATACACATACATGTTCTCAGGTATTTATTTTTAAATAATATAAAGTATTTTTTATAATTTTTGTTCTTTGTGTAAAGCTATGGACGACACTTACATGCTGTGGGATATCCAGTAAAATATTTTCCTTGAAGTCAGGTTTTTTCCTCTGTCTTGTAGTTTTCATATTCCCAGCTTTTCACTTCACCACTTGGATTTTAGCTCCTTATTTTCCATGATTACGGTAAGACAAAATGATTGATGCTGTTGGGTACAGATTGGCACTTTTAAAAACAATCCTTTTAAGTCTAGTAGAACAAATAGTGAGAAAGCAATAAATACCAGGAAGGAAACCGCCACATTTGGCTCATGCTAATTGGACTTTATGCTGTATCATTAAGAGTTGCTTAGTAGGTAATCTACAATGCCCATTTTATTGGATTAGCAAAAACAAGAACATTGTTTGACTCTTATACACGAAATTAAAATTACCCTATGAACTTTTAATCAAAAGCCTAGTGTTAAAAAACATGACTAAATTTGGGAAGGCTGTAGAAATACTGTAGAAGCTGATGGTTGGTGTGATTGCTTGCTGTAAAAATGCGGAAAGTCATCTCAAAAGGAGAAAATAGAAACTTTCTCAAATTTTAGGTATTTGTAATGCTTGTACGTTACCATAAAAAAAGAAAAAAAGTTGATCATGGGACTTTATGACATGGGACTTCACCTCCTTGTACAGTTAGATGAGAGGGAAATTATTATATATATATGGACTGTATCCTCACAGGTGTTGAGTGCTGACCTAAATCTGCTTTTCCTTGAGATCCATGCACAGCTCTCCCTGGTTTTACTTGAATAACCATTCTCAAACCTGCTTTTAAAAATGGGTTTACTGGTTTGGGATTTATATATGCAAAGACATATTTATTCTCTGGCAGCCTGCCTCTTATCCTCTCCTACCCCAGCTGCACCCCCACCAAGATGAGCACCAACCTATGGGGTTTGGGTGGTGGAGGAAAGTCTGCGTGCAGCTTCCATCAGAGGCTGACTATGCTCTCACTCCTTTGTGCACCCTTGCTCAGAGTAAGTATCTCCTTCAAAAGTCCCTGGGCCACGCATTGGCCTCCTTGTCTCAGTGCCCGCCTGAACTGCCCTGTCTGGGTGAAGCTCTCAGTTAAACAGCCCCCATTTTCACCGTGCTCATCTCTCCATCTGGGCTGTTGTATCTCCACCTGAGCTGCTACAGCAGGCTGGTGAGCTGGGGCACCCCGAAAAAGAGGATGTAGCCTTGGCTGCATGGCTCCATTGCCACTGTCTCACTAAAATGGGGCTTTTTATTAAGTCAAAGAACAGCTCATGTAGCTGCTGCTGTGAAGCTGGTGCTGGGCACAGACCCAGTTCCCATTCCATGGTCCATGGTTCACGCTAGTACTGTATCTCATGGTGTGCAAAGGGAAAAAGCTTTTGCTATCAGCTAGAGATACCAGTCTGCCCTGATGGACCCTGTTTTGTGTTTGATACCGATCTCCACAGTCTCTGTGCATCACCTTCCCCAGGAGTGGTGCTGCAGCACAGGGCAGCTCTGCGCACAAGAGGCAGAGGAAGGGCTGTCTTCTTGAGATGAAAAGTGATGTCTGATCTCTCAAATGTGGTAATTGTACTGTAACCTGGATTAATCTGACCCTCTGATGCATATAATAGAACTGCAAATTTTGCTGAGCAATGTTTCATGAGCAGGCTCACCAAGGGATGCTTATCTGGAGCATGAGCTTCCCTCATGCCAAATAAGGATCTGAGATGTGTATTTGAAGGACCCTTTCAGAAACATTCGCTTAAGCTGGGAGCTTCTAGGGCTGGTTCAGTCACTGTAGACCGGCCCAAGTCATTAAAGGAAGAAAACAAAAACCAGGTATATTTTATTGCTTTTCAGTTTCCCCAAAGCTATTTTGACACACAGGGTGAACATTCACTAGGAACTACTTAATGCTTTAATTAGCTGCACGTGAGTAATAAGGGCTCTCATGGTAAATATTAAGAAAGATGAGTACGTAAGGGCTCTCGGGCCTTGTCAGCTTAGTCAGTGTGGTCACATCTCTCTCTTTTGGCTGCCACAGCCTGGAGCAGGAATCGACAGTTCTTAATGCTTAGCAGCCTTTGGTGCTGTTCAGCTGTATGGACTGAGTGCATTGCTGTGCTTGGGTTATGAATGCTATTGGAAATGTAAAGGGATAGCCTTAAGGAATTGTTCCCAGAGGAGACAGTTAAAGGTGGCTGTGGGCTTTTTGCATATACCACAGAAATTTGGATAGAGGGAAGGAAAGGATTTTTTATTTAAAGATGAAACTCAATCAGCAGTAGGTGAGTGCACTACCCAAATTGCTTCCTCAGGTAATTAGTGGGAAATAATGAAGCAAGAGCCCACCCAAGCCTAAGAGTCAAAACTGTAGTCACAGTGTCCAAATCCTTCTTGAATTCACATAGGCTTGGTGCTGTGACACTTCCCTGGGGAGCCTGTTCCAGTGCCAAACCCCTTTTACAAAGGGTAAAAAACCTTTTCCTAATACCTAACTTCACCTCCCCGACTCAACTTCATGCCATTTCCTCTAGTCCTGTCACTGGTCACAAGAGTGAAAAGATCAGTATCTGCCCCTCCACTTCCTCTCATGAGGAAGTTGCAGACTGCAATGAGGTCTCCCCTCAGTCTCCTCTTTTTCAGGCTGAACAGACCAAGTGACCTCAGCCACTCCTCACACGGCTTCACCTCCAAACTCTTCATCGTCCTTGTTGCCCTCCTTTGGACACTCTAACAACTTAATGTCTTTCTTATATTGCAGTGCCCAAAACTGCACACAGTATTCAAGGTGAGGCCACATCAGTGCAGAGCAGAGCAGGACAATCCCCTCCGTCGACCGGCTGGTGATGCTTTGCCTGATGCCTCCCAGGACACGGTTGGCCCTCCCAGCTGCCAGGGCACTGCTGACTCATATTCAGCTTGCCATTGAACAGGACTCCCAGGTCCCTTTCTGCAGCACTGCTCTCCAGCCTCTCGTTCCCTGGTCTATACACACAGCCAGAGTTGCCCTATCCCAGGTGCACAATCCAGCACTTGCCTTTGTTAAACTTCCTGTGGTTGGTGATTGCATATCTCTCTAATTTGTTGAGGCTTCTCTACAGGGCCTCTCTGCCCTCAAGGGAGTCAACAGCTTCTCCCAATTTAGCATCATATGCAAACTTAGTATGCCATAGAATCCTACGTCCAAGTTGTTAATGAAGATGTTGAAGAGAACTGGGCCTAAGATGGAGCCCCGGAGAACTCCATTAGTGACTGGACATTGTGGAATTCACACCTTATTTCCCTCCTGCTTCAGGCTCCATCGCCCTCAGAATAAACCCAGCTCCCCTCACCTCCTAGCAGATGTGCTGCCTTCTCTGTATCAGTGCTTCTGTGACCTAGATTGAGGGAAGGCAGTTTGAGTCCCCTCTTAACTTCTTTGCCAGCTGGCTGCTGCTTTCCAAGGCTCTCATGGGAGCACAAGGCTGTGATTCAGCTCCCCCACTTTAGCATTGTGCAGCAGAGTTGTGCCTGCCTGAGTGCAACCCCCCTGACTCCAAGCAAACAATTGGCCCCAGAGGAGGCAGCTGCACCCCAGGCTCCCCAAACAGGCAGAAGCTAGAATAATATACAGCTCTCTTGTTCCCATTTCTTCATAGTTATATGGCAAATGCTGGAGCAAAAATACTGCTGCAAATACTTTGTGCAATCCTCTGAACGTCTTTATTAATGATCAGGTTGTAGAGTCTCACTCTTTGGAGATACTCAAAAGCTGTCTGGATATGGTCACGGACAACCAACTCTCAGTGGCCCTGCTTGAGCAGGAGGTTGGACAAAATGATCTCCAGAGGTCCCCTACAACCTCAGCCACTGCATGACTGTGGTTTAGGGCACTGCCTTAGCCCCCCACCTGCTGATTTACTGACACTCATGAACTTGCATGTTACCAGAGGAAGCATGAAACTGCTCCCCCCAGGGACTCTGTAGTGGCTTTGTGTCAGCATGATGCCTCCAGTACACCTGTATCTTATGTTCCCTAATTATATGGCCAGATGAATTTACTGACCCTTCCCTGAGCCAGGCCATCATTTCCTTTTTCAGCAGTGTTGTTTTTGCCTACCCAATGCATTACTTAAGCTCTGAGGTAGTTATTGCCTGCACAAGCAGCACCAGCAGCACTTAGTGGATGTTGAACATTTGAGTCTGGCACCCCTAAGCTTTGGGATATGGCTCCATCTGCCTCCAGCCCCCCATTCCTGATCCTCCCAACAAGTTGCACTTCAGAGCAGAATGACCATGAGGCACTGGGGTTTAAAGGAGCTAATGTTGGTTAGTGGGGGCTGCTTGGCCCCACAGAGATGCCAGAAGGTGGACTAAGCCCTTTTGCTGCAGTCTTAGTCTTTTCCCAACAAGAAGCAAGAAATTCTCAGTGTAATGCTTTAGAATAGAAGTCATCAAAAAGGTCTCTAGGGATGTAAAAGGGTAATTTACACCATGTGTTTATTTAAAAATGAGTCAAGTAAATTTGATGTTGTAAAATATACAAACTTGAAGAAATAAACATACAAACAGAGGCAGGAAATCTGGGTGGCCACACTCGCCATGGGGGGAACCACTGTAAAACTGCCCCTATTCCAGAGCCTTCTTATCATGCCCTGATGATACCACACACTTCCTTACTCCTGCAGATGCCCTGCCTACAGATCACCCCATGCACTCTTCTGATACCAGAGCTGTGATTTTTCTCTCCCAAGTCACTTGCTGTGCACTAGTACACAGCTGACACTGCAGCACACCCAAAATCATCTTGGCCTCCTCCCAGTCTTCTTCTCCCTGGGAGTTTTGCATGTGTATGTTGTTCCTCATCCACAGTTACACATCGCTGCTCTCCCTGCTGTGCCTCTCCCAGGACCTCCCTCCTCTTCACAGCCTTTCCCTCCCCATTGCCGCCTCTGTCAGGATTAGAGAGCCCTTAACAGAAAATGCTTTGCCATGCTCTATCACATGGAAAAGTGGCCACTGAGTCCTGGTCACAGGGTAAAGAAACCTCCTTGGGTTTACACCCACTACATCAATGGGGCTGCAGATCTCAGGGCCCAGCTCCCCAGCTTGTATTAAACCCATAGGGACTGATGGGTCCCAAATAGCATGCTTCTCTTTCATCATGGACACGTTGCAAAGCAGAGATACTTGGGGCAGTTTTGCCTGCAGAAACATGATGTGAGGGGACATGGGTGAGTTTTTAATGTGGAGCTGTTCTCCCAGGTCCTCCCAGGCTGATAGGGGCTGTTTGCAGTGCTGAGCAGTGCCAGCCATGCACCCTGCTCTTTTCCAGCATCACGGATAACACTGCTGGGAAGCAGTCAGTCCTGCGACCAGCACACACTCAACTGCTTGGCCACAGTACACAGCTGTTTGAGGTGTGTCAAACTCCTGTCAAACAGCACAGGAGAGGCAGGGGGGAATGTTGTTTGTGCTGGCTACAATAAACACTGGTTTTACATCTCCCAGACAGAGTCAGCTATCCCCTTGGGGTGCTTGAAATGCTGGAATTCACCAGCTGTTTTCTTTGGACACTGGTGTGTTGTATGTGGACAGAAACTGAGTTGTGCTGTTGGACCAGGCTCATCCACCAGTCTGCTGTGCCAAGAAAACTCTGCCCACTACTAGGACATCTGTCTGCTTTATAAACAGCAGGTCTGTTTGCTCTGGTCTGTGGCCCTCTGGAAGAGAGAAGGAAGGTGCTCAGCCAAGGTCACGGGGAGAGCTGGGGGAGGGCAACTTCCCAGGCTCCAACCTGATGGCTTCATCTCTGTCTCTTCCTTCTGCAGGTCCCCACTGGCTTTGAGCAGGGGAATAGAAAACACAGCATAAAATCCCAGCTCCTGAGGCAAGTGACAGGTCTCAAGCAAGGAGCTGTCTTACAGGTCAGAGAGAGAGTACTCTGAATAACGTATGCTGTGCACAGTGCCCATGAGGTACTAAACACATGATGGCAGCACACAGGACCTGGGGCTGCTTTCACAGAGACTCAGCTGCGGAGCAGTTCCTGGGAGCAGCCAGCAGCTTTGAACCCTTCCGGGATGTCGCTGTCCAGTTTAGAAATGATTTTGTAAATAGGTTTCTTCCAGGAGGGGTCGGCGTCCTTGCCCGCCCTGACAGCACTGAAGAACTCCTGCAGCGTCAGACTGGCCACCTCCAGGAACCGCCCTGGCACCTGCAGCAAGATGGGCATCAGCCCATGGCACCACCATGTTCCTGGCTCCTCCTTACCCCTGCAAACCCCACCATCCCTATCCCCCAGCTCCCCCTCCTCACCTCGAAGTCGTTCCCCTTGTTGTAGTGCATGTTAAGGGCACGGAAAAGCTCTGAGTCGCGGGAGACCTGGAGGGTGCAAGCATCCGCAACGCCCTCTAGCAGGGCCTGTCGGGCAAACTTCTCCACCTGGATGTAGTAAAACTCACGGAAGTTGCTGAACCACTTGATGAGCTGGGAGGTGATGCAGCGGCTGAACTGCCAGGGAGAGAAGGAGGATGAGTTATGTCAGCTTGGAGCCTCCCTACGCATGAGCCCCCACAAACCCCGCTACACAATTCTGGCCTGGCCCAAACCCAGCCTTGCCTCAGGCCTGCCAAAACACCAGCTGGGACAATGACACAGGGGTGTCCACAGTGCTCTCCCCGCTGAGATTTGGATCTCAGCTGCCCTGAAGTAGGAAGACACATTCATGATATGCTTTAATCCCAACACCTCAATTGCACAGAGCGAAGACTTGGCAACCCAGTTCTGCCACAGCCCTGAGCACCTGCTCCAGGGCAGCTCATGCTGAAATGGGTGCTGTCCCCTGGCTCCTGCCAGCAAGGCAGGGAAACACAAGAGTAGCCCCTTCCTCATGGTTGCCCAGTGAGGCAGGCTAAGTGCCACACTGCATGGGGGCATCAGCCCAGGGTACTGCCATTTTACCTGCACATCAAGGAAGTAGGTCTTCAGCAGAGTGGAGCTGGGGTAGCGAGTGAAGAAAAACATCAGCTTGGCCTTCTTCAGGTGGCCAGGGGTCAGCGCCTCCTGCATCTGCCTTGGGGTCAAGGAAAACCTGCACGCAGCAGCCCCCCCAGCTCAGCGTGTCCCTGAGCACCAGCCCTGACACAGACATACCCAGTGCCCATGACAACTCCTCCCCACAACCTGGCAGCAGGGCACAGGGGGTTCATTTCTGGCTGGGCAGCCACTGGATTTCCCCTTCAGCATCCCTGAAGAAGTTAATGATCCCCTGGCACTGTACAGGTTAATGGGAACAGGGATTTTCATGAGACACCTGTTCATAGCATAGGATTACAGGACCTTAGTATGGCCTAAGAACAGGCTTGGGAGCTCCTGACCCACAGCTATGCTACAGCATCTAACCAACCTTGAGGACCAGCAGTGCCCCGAAATGGCTTAGGACCTCCTTCTTGCTCACACCCTTTTAGCCCCCTGTGGAGCAGCAGGGACCCTGGCCTTGCACAGACCGGCAGGGGCTGTGCCAAGCTGTGGCTCCAAAGGACAAGGGGACCACATTCTCCAGGGACCTCTCTAGCTGCCCCTAAAGGATATCTGAGTCGAGGCAAAGGGTGTTCCATCCATCGCAGCTGGCAGGTCGCTGTGGCCATCCCTGCCAGCCGGCAGCATTGCCAGACTCTCCATGTTGGCAGGGCTCAGGGGCAAGGGGTGGTGCTGCTGCTGTCTCACAACCGATGACCTCAGTTTGACAGTTCCCCAGTGTAAGCTGAGGGGCTCTGGAGGACACCTCTCCAGAGCAGATGGGCTCCCACGAGAGTCGGTGCCCCAGAGGCTGTGCTGGCCATAGTCCAACAGCTGGCTCAACAGCTGGCTGTCCTGGACAGGGGTGACCGGGCCCAGTGAATAACCCATGCTGGGTATCTGAGAGGATTTTCTGATGCCCTTTGAACTGAAGGAGCCAGCATGAGAGCCCGGGCTCTTCTCCAAAGTTCCTGGCAGGACTTTAGCTTGAGCTGAGCCCAGTGAGCCTGGTGCATTCATGGGAGATGGCTCAGCAAGTGGCTTTCTGCATTTCCCACCAGTAAAATACTCTCTCCTGGCATCTGGCCTCAGCACCAGGCAGCTGTTGTGCTGCTGCTGGAGGTGGCTGGCTGCCTTCGGCCAGACAGTCTTCAGGACAGAGTCTACCACCTGGGACGTTACCCCGGCCAGCTCATGCTTCAGTGCCTGTGAGAGGACCCTCACTGCTGTGGGCAGGCCACCTGCATCACATTTGTCCTCATCCTCCTCCAGCCCACACACCTCCAGGATGCTCCTCCTGAGAGGTGCTTTGCAGGGGTTCCTGGTGACAGTGGCACTGTCCTTATCCAGTCTGTCTCTAGGCCTTTCAGGAAGTGGCTGCACTTTCTCGGAATCTTCCTGGGTTTGAGCAGCATCTGCAGAGTCATAGACCTGGTAGAACTTTTCCTGAAGCCGCCTCAGCTGCTGCTCTAAAAAGCAGAGCTGCTCCTTCAGCTGCTGGCAGCCCTTGGCATGGGAGCTGCCACCCATGGGGGCCACTCGTCCAGCCACCCCCAGGCCCTGCGGGGGCACCCTCGGCTTCCTCTTGTTCTCCGGGGGTATCTCACTACCTCTCTCCCTCTCATGCCTAAAAGCTGCCTCCAGGCTGGTGTCAAATGCCTGAGGGGTTGGTGGGAGGCTTATGCCTTGGATGATGCTCTCCACCCTGGCCCTCTTGGCTCGTAGGTGCTGGTTGGAGAGCTGGTCCCCATCACTAGCACAGGGCATGGGAGCTGAGGCACGGGTCCTGGGGAAAGCCAGGGCTTGTGCTCCTTCTCCAGGAGATGCACCACACTTGTCCTGAGGCAGGGCAACTGCCTGAGAGGAAGGGAAAAGGATGGTGGAATCCAGGCTCCTGCCAAACATCGGGTGGCTGAGGAACTGTGATATGAGGGATGCATTGGAGGAAGGCAAGAGAGAGTCAGTCTGGAAATAGGGCTCCGAATTCAGCCCCTGGCCATGCCCTGAAGTGGCATGGCCTCTGTCCTGCTCAAAGCCAGTCCTGCCATCCATTTTGTCTTCTTCCTGCCTGGAAACTGGAGAGCTGACCTTCAGCTGGTTGGGGATCATTTCCAGTGTCAGACTAGCAGGCTTCCCAGGTGTTAGATGTTTCAGCCTGCTAGCAGTGTGGAACTGGAGAAAGAGCAAGAAACAGGACCTCGTACAGCAGTTCTCCATGCACATGGCCAGATATTTTTCCTCACAGATTTCTGTGGCATGGCTGCTCCCCTGCAAAAACTATTTCACCAGGGAATGACCCAGGCAGAAACCTCCAGGCACTGCAAAACCTATGAGCAGGCTGTTGGATGTCACATCACAGCAGCAATGCCCTGGGCACTGCCACAGCTCCCACCCACCAGCCAGGCATTCATTGTGCCCAGAGTACGTTTTACCTGGTTTGGGCCCCAGATGTGCCTGGTAACACACCGCCAGCTGCATCCACACCAGAGGCATTTGAGGAAACTCCCTTCTGGGCTTGTGGACTCAGGTACAAGGGAGGTGAGCACCAGGTGGAGCCCTCTGCCACATATGCCTGGGCAAAGGTGGTTTTGGGTGCTCCTGGGTGCTGACAGAGCACAGAACAGCACCTGCATCCCTGGTGAAGGCATTCACGCCAGGGCATAGTTGCTGCTGGCTTCTGCCAGCCCCTAGCACCCACCAGCAGAGCCACCAGGGCATGAGGATGGGTGGCAGCACTGGGGGGCTGGGCCAGCTCAAACAGGCTGGTGGAAAGGGGCACAGCGAGGGTAAAAGTGTGATGTGACCTGCTGCGAGCGGGACCCACTGAGATGTTCAGGCAAACACAGCACAGGGTTCCTAAGTGCTTGGCAAAACAATGAATAAAAGGAATGGGGATAGGGATTATCAAGGAAGAGAAAAACTACTGAGCCAGCAGCCCTGGGCTTAATATAGTCATGCTGACTCCACTCAGGGATCCACCCCCTCCACTCATTCCCTCACTCAGGCAGTTTTTCAAAAGAAGGTGTAAAACCTCATATCCTGGGCAATTACACAGTAACTATTCCTCTGAGATACTTCTTTCTCATCCACATTAATTAGCAGTAGCTTTGCACCGCTGAATTAGGACAGTTTGTGTGTTTTCCAGACATCTTTAAAGTCTGAGATTCTTTTGCTATACCCAGAAATGTCTGATCATTTTCAACACCATCAGTCTCCTGTCCCCATGATGGTCTGCTCCACGGCGAGTCCTCCAGGCAGTGTAGAAAATGGATTTCTTCTCACTGTTTTTTAGCAGGTTGCCTTTCTTCAAACAGCCCTGTATTCCAGGCAGGTGTCTAGGAGAGCTCTACCTTTTTTGGAGCTCTAGTCTTTACAAACCAAGTCTTTTCTGGGTTATCTGACACCCCTCGTTGCTCTCCTGTGTTGTCTACCCACCCCTCTTGACCAGTAGGATTTCATTTTCCTAACAGTCTGTTGTGGGGGCTTTCAAACTGCTCAGTTTATCAATGGCCAGTGCAAGGCCAGGCTGCCGGCAGCTCTCAGCATCACACCTGGCGCCGGTGTAACAAGCTTCACCATTGCCTGCAGTTGCCACTTAGCATGCCAGCTGCATCCAAGAAAGTCACACAGCAAACACATTGCAGCCATAGACTTCATCCCCCTTAAGCCTTTCTGCAAAGGCATGGGCACAAGACAGCCAGTCCTGCTACCTCACTTGTTTTGTGACAGAAACACCTTTTGGCACTTGCTCACAATTCCTCACCTCTAGTGTGTTCAACAGGAGCACACAGGAGGGTCAGGGAGCTTACCTGTCCCCTGTGCTGAGGCTTCCCAGCCCCAGGAACCCGGGGCAATACACCCCTTGTAAGCAGATCAACTCAGAGCTAGCAAGGAGCCCTCCACTTGCTTAAGGTTTCCAGCACCACCATCTTTCTGCTGGAGATTTGGAGGGAGGGAGGGAGCAGAGCCTGCGGTCCCAGCTTGTGGCAGCTCGCTGTGGGTGGCCTCATTTCCCCCTCACAGCCTCACCAGCACTGCAGGGACCAGGAGGTGCTGTCCCAAGTCAACTGCTCCTGCTGATGCAGCCCTTTCCTGGTCAACTTAGCAGATGCGTGCTTCGGTTCCTACTCTTACTACCAGTTCTTACTCTTACTACCAGTGCCACCTTCTGGAACACTAAAAAGCGGCCGAGGCTCCTCTTACCTGAAGAAAAAGACTGAGGAACGAAGTGAAGATGCTTAGAAGAGAAGGCAAGTGTACCCTCTCCAAGACTGGAGCCAACCCACATGGGCTCCCCAGGTGCTCCTCAGTGAGACAGCCGTGCCACCCCTCCAGCACTGCAAATGCCCCCAGAGCCTTCCCCAGCCGCCACATCCCCCTGTCTTCAGCCGGCAGTCCCCAACCCTTGCAGCTCACACCTCTCCGCCCCACTCACCTCGGCTCCAGGGGCACGGGGAGCAGTGTCCCACAGTGTCCTGCAGTGTCCCGCAGGCAGGGGCTGTGGGATGCTGCAGAGCCAGCGCGTCCTCCTGCTGCGCTCAGGTCCTTTAAAGAGGGAGTGGGGAGGCCGGAGGCAGCCAACCAGCTGGGAACGACTTCTGAATATGCAGATGGACATCCAGGAGGTCGGGTCCAGCATCAGGCTCCAGCCACCTTCCCTGCCGCGGCCATTTCCCACACTCATAGCCCCTGGAGTCAGACAGGCAAGGGCTGCTGCTGAACCGCTGGCTGCCCAAGTGGGCAGAGAGCCAGAAGAGCAATTCCTCCCTACAGTTTGGCCTGGAAACCCCATCCCGGACCCAGGATGGTAAACCGCTGGTGAGACGGTGCAAATACACCAGACTGACAAGCAATGCCACAGGCAAGGAAGGAGCCGGCCAGAGCCCAGGTGCTACCCATCTCCCATGAAAAGCGCCCAGGCATTTCCCCCACCATGGGGACACAGATGCGTTTTGGCTGAACTGGAAGTCTGCAGTGTAGGACATGGCCAAGAAATGGGACAACACAGGAAGAGCAGCAATACAGGGTCCGATGTCACAGGGTGCTTTAGAGACAGTGCCACAGCCCGCAGAGCTGGCATCCCTCCCATCTGAGCACGCCCTAACACCAGCCCCAGGACAAACTACCTGCCCCAGGGGCACGTGTGGTTGTCAGACGCTTAACTTCGTGCCAGAGCTGCAGGTGGGCGGACAAAAGCCAAGCCACATGCGCCACTCCCGGGACTTCATCATGCTTACTGAGCATGGCAATGTTTAGGGTATTCACTGGATAGAGAGGAGGCTGTGGTTAAAAGCAGTTGACATCAGGTGGTCAAAAAACAGATCACAGAGAAATCCCTGGCAGAAAGCCTTTCTGGTTCAGTTGCCTTTTATTAAAGCAGTCAGCACATCCTCAAAACCTCAGGGACTATCCCCTGTTGCTTTTTATTCAACTTCTTTCCTTTGGAAATGATCCCATATTTTGAAGGTTGCAGTTCACCATTCATATATTATTAAGCAATGGATAAATTAAGGACATGTGCATAACCCAGACTTGGCTCCTTGAGAGATGCCTGGCTGCAAGACAGCCGTTTATAACTATCCCAGGCTAATTCTCAGGTTCTGCAAATAGGTTCATTGGGTTTTCTCCCACCAGTGGTTCCCCGCCTGGAAGCAGGCAGAAAACAGAAACTAGCTGGGGGATTCTCAAATATTTTCAGCATACAGACCACATCTGAGGAACAGGGCTTACTAGTCGACTCATTTGCCAGTTTGCCACAGGGAGATGACTTCATTGCCCATTTCTAACCATGCAACATCCCAGTGGCTGACGCTTGCGGCAATGTCATTCCACGTGAGCCCCATGGTTTGCCATGATGAGCAGGAAAACCACTGGTACAGCTGCCCTCCAGCAATCCGAAGCTGGTTCAATGAAGTGTGTCATGAAACGGCACTCTTTGGTAATACAGAGGATTATTTATCATTACGTATTTATCATATTTATTATTACAAGTACATATATTATGACATAATAATATGTATATACACAAATGTATGTGTTTATAGGTATATATGCAATACATACCCATTATATATGTATATTATTATTACATATCTGGTGATACGTAGGAATATTACAATTACACCCCCGTCCCCACCCTGTCCCTGTCCCTGTCCCTCCCCTCAGCCCTCTTCTCCCTCTGCCCCCCCCCCCGCGATGGTTCCGCATCTCCGACCGCGCTCCCCCCGTCCTGCGGCGGTTGGTGCGGCCCCGCGCGCTTCCGTGCCGCGCGGGGCCTGGTTCCGGTGTCCGCCCTGCGGCCACTCCCGCCGCTGCCGCCGCCGCCGCCGCGATGGTGCCGCTCTGGCGGTCCCGCTGCCTCGGCCGCGCGCTGGGCCGCTCGCTGCGCGCCCTGCGACAGGTACGGCCCGCGGGCAGCGCCTCGGGGAGCGGAGCAGCGAGGGAGGGCGGCGGCTGGGCGGGCGAGGTCGGCGGCGCCAAGGACACCGGGACGCGTCCCCTGCTGCCCGGCGCCGCCGCTCCGGGGCACGGCCCGGCGGGGCACGGGGAGGGGCGGCAGGGGTGCCCCTGCAACGGCCGCGGTGGGCGCCACGCTGTCCCTTCTCAGCGGGTGCCTCTGCCCCGACACCGCCCCGCCCGGCCCGGCCAGGCCCGGCCTGGCGGGAAGGGCGGCGGCACCGGGCAGGGCCTCCGATCGCCGCCGCCCTCGCCCGCCGGCGGCTGCAGCGTCTGGGGCCCCCGCTGTTGGCAGCCCCTGGCCTGCGCTGGCACAGACCCCCGGCGGGGTCCGCCCGGGGCAGGAACGGCAACGAACCGGTGTCTGGTTTGGTTTATGATTTCTGTGCTCGGCCTTCAGAGCAGCCACTGAACCGTGGCAAACGGCGGTGACCTGCGCTGGCGACACCGCGGGTGGCAGAGCCCGATGGCAGCTTAACCCTGGGGCTGCCCTTGGCCAGCTGGGTCCTGCTGTTCGATGACTCCTGGACACATCTTCCGTTTAAATAGCAAACATGCACAGCCTTTTGTGCGCACATGTATGTGCACACCTACAGGAGGAAAAATACCACTTCTCTTCCAGGTGACCAGCTGGAGCCTTAGAGCATGGGACTTGATTTTAGCCATTGTATAAATGTAGGCGAGCAAGTGTTGACAGTGGATTAACTATGTTATGCTTCCCCATAGGGTTGCTCTGCCGTAAATGCTTGTCTTTGGGCTTGACAAATAGGTTGTGTTTATAAACATGTAAAACTGCACTATAAACAACTTATAGCTAACTGTATAGTATAGTTTGTTATACATATATGTAGGTACAAATTGATTATAGTGCAGAGTGGTAGTAGTTTGGTTTCCATTTGAGCAGTGATATGGGAAGTAAGTTTTGAGACAGGGATAATACAAGCTCTTTGGAGAAACAGAAAAAAATGCCAGAACTTGGCAAACTTCTGATGGCAAAAGTGAGAACAGTAGACATGTAGAAAATTCAGGAACGGAGGGTTGAATGGGAGAAGAGTAGAGTCAGTGAGGGTGAGGAAGGGTTGACGGTTGGTAAAAGAGAAAAAGGTCCTGAATTCATATATCAAGTAGAAATCATGAATGTGCATCAATAGCCTGTAGCATGTAAGAGTCAGGGCAGGGGCAGGCAGCCGTTGAAGGATGACCTGAAAAAGTCCAGAAAAGAGCTGAAAAAGAATGGTTTGATCAGGAGCTGCGTTTGGTGCTTTGATAATCAAGTCCTGTTTATCTGGAAAGGTGTTTGTAAAGAACTTTTTCTTCCCTGTTTGATCCTCCTCTCTGCTGGAGGAGTTCTCAGCCTGTTGTCTTAGTAACAGTATCCTTCACCACTTAGCATTGTTATCTCCATCCCACCTTGACATCTGCCCCCCATGCTATATATAATAGTGTTGATATGCATGAAGGCTTTGCAGTGGGGTTTTTGTGTGCAGCAGTGGTTTGTGCTCATCCTTGTCGAACCTGCATTTGCTTTGCTCTGAAAAAGCCATGGCTGGTGAAGTGATTGATGCTCTGCCTGTTGTTGGAGCTGCCCAGCACTGGGCTTCTGTTTTGCCTCTGTTGAAATGAGCTGCACTGTCCTGTTCATCAAAGTTCTTACCTGAACTGGTCCCTGATCTCACTGTTGGTATACAGGCTGTTGCTTTAGCTGATGTATTCCATAATTTATTTCAGTGTGTAGTGACCTACTGGAAGGTGATGGCTCCTTGAGAGGTGTGGCCTGGGACGATGTGTACCAAGGTCACTTTGGCATAATAGCAGTTGTAAAAACAATTCTGAGAAGTCTTGTGAAACAAGGGGGAAAAATTAATCACTTGATACATGAGTCACTAGCTAATTAGACTAAGATTTCTTTCTTCAAGCGAAGGCTGTCTTTTTAAAATGACCCAAAGTGCTAATGCCAGGTAGCAAAACCAAAATGTTTCCACTTTCACTGAAAAGCTCCAATAGCAGGCAGATTTAGCCAGGTGATACCAGAACAGATGCAATCACAGTGATTCCTTCATGGAAAAAGGGAAGGGGAACAGCTCTATCAGGCATCTCCTGGAGCTGCATGTCATCTCTGAGGTACCATAGTTAAAAGGCAGGCACACGGCAGTTCTGCAGAATGCAAGCCAGAGAAATCTCAGGATTTTTCATTAGTGGTTTCCTCCTCACATTAAGCTCCTTCCCTCATTTCTTAACCTAGAAAATAGAAGGATAGAGTGGAACCGATTTTTTTCCTTCATTTTGCGGCAGTTGTGAAACACAGACTTGGCGCCTTGGGAAGAGAGCTGCAGATGTCTTTTCTCACAGCGATTTGTTTTAAGGACAGTCCTTCTGAACTTTTTTTTTTGTTTTAACTTGACAGTAAACTGGTCCTGAGCAAATAAAATTGTCTGGTTTTGCTTTATTCTGAGGCTGTTCCTTTCTTAACAATTTATTTTTTTAGCATGCTAGGAATGCCCTTAACCACTTTTTTAATAAAGCACCCAGAAAACATTAGTGGGCAGAGGGGAACTTAGGTCACATGGTATTCTATTTGGGACACTCTGGAAAGTGGGAAGAATTTGATCAACACAGGAACTACCATATATGCTGAGGATTGTGGCGCTTTAGATAGCTGGCCCAGTGGAGTTCAGTTGAAGTTTGTCTTACTGATCTTGGCTTAGGCCTGGCTCTACACAAACCAGATCTGAGTTAGCAGGGGCCAGTGCTGCACCAAGATTAAGCATTGTAGCATTCAAGATGACTCTGCAAAGTCTGCACAGTGCTTCCTGCTTTCCCTCCCCAGGTAGACTTGGGGCAGGGGCTCCAGTGAGCTGATTTTGCAGGACTGTTGTTCCAGGATCGTGGATCTCTGCAATGGACCAGAAAGCAGAGTAGCTGCATGGTGCTGTGCTGGACCTTAGGAACAAGTCAGCCTGGCTGCCTGCATCCTTGGCACAGCTAATCATAACCCTTTTGAAATGCCCATCTATCACTGAGTTGACTCTGTGTGAATATCCAAGAAACCAAATCCATTGATAAGATTGGATAATTAAACTGCCAATGGGTCAATTCCAGGCCTGTTAGTAGTTTTGATATGAACTATACACTGAATATATTTTTTTATGCTACAGCACTCAGTCCTGTAGATGGTGTGCCAAGCTTAAGTCTCTATGTTGTCTTACCACACAGCTCCCAAAATTATTCTGATATGTAAGATCAGTTATATCCAGTTATATCAGTTATTACTGATATGTAATATCAGTTATATCAGTATATCCTGCTTGCTCTGCTGAAGCTGAAATCAGGGCTTATATGCAGACTTCAGATACTGAAGGTGTGAAGGAAATCTGACTTTTACCTCTTTCCTTAGCTGGAGGATAAGGGTGCTTTGAGCTCTTGAGTATCTGACTTGTTCTAAACCAGTCAACTGCATTTTAGTCACTGTGATATTTTCCTGTTGCTTTTAATGAGTTCTTAGGTTTTCCAGACATTGAGGTTTGATGCTAGAGAAATGTATAATAACAATAGGGAAAGTAACTGGAATATCTTTGAAATGTCTTTTGAGGACTGTTATGGTGAGCTAGGAGTGCAGTCAATGATTACGTGGGTATGCAGTGAAACATCAAAAGAAGGTGGAATTCCTGTCTTACTGATAGTGGTAGAAATTTTACCATTGAGAGCAATTCTGGCCTTCTGGAGTTCAAAGGCTCCATAACTTTAGAACAAATTTTGAAAAACCCTAGATGCTGCATTTGTGACTGTAGGAGTAAACATCATGGGATGTTTTTTCGTCATATCCAGTAGCTACCCTTGACCTTTTCATTCATAGCAAATTTTATTAGAAATCTGTTCCTTCTTGAAGAGGAAAGTGTGCATGAGAAGGTCAAAACAGCTGAAGCCACAGCTAAAAACCAAAAGTATCAAATTTAACATCACTGTCACCAGAAAGCACCCTCGAAGGAGTCAAACCAAAGAGAAGGGTATAGGTGCTCTCACCATCTCCTTCTCTAGCACACTATGGGAAAGTAGCATGCCTGCAGACTGGAGCATGGGAATGGTGGGTCCTGTGTCTGATTCAGATCTCATGGAAAAACCAAAGTCCTCCTAAGATGGGTCTGTCTTCTTGTAACACTGATAGATCCTTTTCTCTCTTGCAGGGGAACTGTACTCTGGCAAGATGCTCTCTCTCTGGTGAGTCTAATGCTTTTATTTACAAACTACCTAGAAAGAACAGAGCTGATGATGGAGGTTGGTAATAGGTTTTATTGGGGTTTATTTCAATCAGTCATGTAATGAAGAAACAGTGAAATGAGCTAAGTTTCTGAGTGCCTCCCTTGCATAATGTACGTGCTGCCCGATCCCTTTGGCTCTGGTGAAGATTCCAACAGCACAGCACAGAGTATTTCAAGCACTGCAGTGCTTGAAGCATGTGCTGTTGCAGAGCCCTAGGTCTCTAATAAACTCCCTTGGAAATGATAGGTGAATATTGTGACGTATCAAATCTGGTTCACCTGCGAACTCTACTTTGGTGCCTAAACTGTTTTTCCTTAGAGCTCTGTTTCTTCTAGCTGTACTGTGTTTATATAGCATTACATCACTCACTTCTGATCCCACTTTGAGAAACCAGTTAAATCTTTTTTGGTTTCTAGAGTTCCAGTTCAGCTCTTTAGTAGGAGATGGTGTAAAAATTATATTGCTTTTTAAAAAAAAAAAAAACAAATGGGAAAATGGTTCTTCCTTCTGGCATTGTGTAATTGAGGTAATTATACTCTCCAGTTACTACTCTGACTCTCTTTAAGATCAGTCTGGAAAATTGCCCAGTGCCCTATAAGAGACAAAGGACAGGAGTTCAGTTCATAATAAAAATTGCAGTGTCAGGGCACGTGAGCAGTGTGGGAAGGGGACAGTGGGGTATGTGAAACTGAGAAGCTATGCAAGTACTATTTTGAGTTTTGGAAAATAAATTCTCTGGAAAGGGGGTGGACAGAGAAGAGGAATGATGGTAGCTGGCTACTCTGCCCTACACCCTCTTTTCATTCTTTCTTCCTCCTTACCTGTCCATGCAACTGTGAGGCTTCCTGGGAGGTGCCTCTTAGGGGGCTGCTTCAGTCCTGCCCTTTGTACTCAGCAGTCCTGGAGATGTTCCTCATGACTGTTTCCTGGTTTCCTTCTGAGTGAGGCGGCTGCTGCTTAGTTTGCCCTTTTCAAAGTTATCCTTATTAGCTTTGAGATCAAGATATAACTGTTTTTCCCATCCCTGTAAATCTAGATGAAGACAAGACCACTGTTCCTGGCAAGCTCCGGGCAGGTTTGATGGCACCGAGGTGTCTCTGCATGGCTATTAGTCCCAAGCTTCTTTCAGGGTGGACACCGGTGTCCTCTGCATTCTTTTACCTGACAGGGACATTTAAGGGCTGGATAACTTTCCTGTGGGGTAACTCCTTTCTCATTCACAGGTGTGGCTGGGAGCCAGGGATTGGCTTACACAAACAGCAGGAAGCTTCTGTAAGTATCCCCAGGAAAGCTGTAATGTGGAGAGACTGGGGCTGCTCCAGCCCTGAAAAGATTTGGGGGCTGAGAAACAGAATGTGGTTGGCTGTCATGAAATCCTTTTGCACATCTTAGGAGCGTGGAGATAGCCCTAACAAAATCTAGGTTTTGCAGGTCAGGAACTGAAAAGAAACTTTGAAACCAGATACCAAGGGCAGGGAAGGGACAGGAATCAGGAAACTGGTGACTAGAGGTGTTGTTTGCTCTATGATGGTCTTCTGATCGGTTTTCTGTCAGGAGAAATGGGGTCATTTACAGAGCTCTTGTTCCTATGACAGGGTTTGCATTGCTAAGGTGGTCTTGTAAAAATGTATTTGGGTAAATAATCATAAGAGCACATGCATAAAAGCCTGAAGTACTGGTCTGTTTGTATGAAGTAGCCTGTGCTAGAGGAAATGCTAAAGCATGTTTGTTTCAGCTTTCCAAATGTGATGTCAGTAGATGTAAAAATCATGCTTTGGAATGCTTGGAATTTCCAGCTTCCTGTGAAGAAACATGGTGGAGAGAAATATCTGTCTCTCGGATGTGTTGCCATAGGCAATTTATGGTGCTTTTCCTTTTTTTTTTTTTTTGGAGCAATCTAACAGCTTCTGTAGAGATGACAGTCCTAATCTGGAAGTAAAAAAATGGTAACTGCACTAGTCTTGTACATAGGGTGGGCTGTCTGGTCAGCCTTTAATCAGTGTTTAAACCACAGGGGTTCCGTTGAGTTGTCTGCCTAAATTAAAATTCCATGCGTGTCAGTTCTTATTGAGTTTCTGAGAGCACTAGTGATGGTAGGATGTGATGTTTCCTTTCTTACTGGATTGTTGCAGCTTGAGCAGTAAGTAGGAGTCCCTTAGAAAAAATACATCGGAACAGACAAGCAGCCTTTCACATCAGTTAAGCAAATGTAAATTCTTTACTTGAGCTTGGTGCTAGCATCCTGCTTAGGAACATACTTCTGTGTTCATACCTTTCTCTCTTCCTGCAGAGTAAATAGCTCCAGTGTCTTCACTGTCCGGTACTTCAGAACCACTGCAGTACGTAGTAAGTAAAAAGTCAGGAGTTAGCAGTATGCTTCTTTTGGTACCTCTTGCTGTCTTGACAACAGTTGAAGCTACCTTCCATCCTTGGTCATGGCTCACTGCTGTTCTGCCTGCATGGACAGCTGAGGGTTTATATCCCTGGGGCCCTAAGGATTTTGTCTGGCATTCCTGTCACAGTGTGACTTTCAGTCAAATGGAGATTTCTCTGCTGTTTAAATGTTAATCAGTGTTGAAGCAAAGAGAAGGCCAGCAATTGATGTCTGATGACCTACCCCCTTTAGCAGAATTGTGATGACAAGAACGAAGCAATGCCATAAGTTTTGAGCTCTGAATACATTCAGATCTATCTGTCTCTCTCACAGGGGATGACGTGGTTACAGTGAACACACCAGCCTTTGCAGAGTCAGTCACAGAAGGAGATGTCAGGTGGGAGAAAGGTAAGCACTTGCCTCTTCCCTGAAATTCTCAGCACCATTGCTGCTGCATTGGACAGCTCAGGGATGCACTGTAGTTCATTGGTTGACAGCCTGCTGTGTGCCTTTCGGTCTGTGACAAATGGGGCAGTTAATTGCAGGTCTCCTAAGGGATAAGGATTGCAGTTACTGCCTTGTCACTCCTAGTCATGGGTGATGTTGGGTGAAGGGAGTCTAAGCTGGAATCAGACTCTTATCTGTGCAGTGGATTGATTGTTTGAGATAGTCTTTTCTTTAGAAGTTGTGGAGAGCTGAGGTGAAAAAATTCTGGGTTAGTGTGGGAGACTGCTGTGGGTAAAGAGGGGAGGCCAGAGCACACCTCCCTCCTCACAGTGGTCTTCATATCTATCATTCAGCTGTTGGAGACACAGTGGCGGAAGATGAAGTGGTGTGTGAGATTGAAACAGACAAGGTAGGAGTTCTCTGGACCAAAACTTTTTCTAGTTCTGTAGCAGATACCCTGTATGGTTCCTCTCCTGCTAAGAGCTCCTACAGCCTGCAGGCCCTGACTGTGTCTCCTGCTCCCTTTATGGAGAAAAGCTTTTCTCATCAACTATGAGAGCTGGCTGTTCCTTGAGTGAGAATTCTTTAATAATTCTTCCTTACTCATACATTTGATTAATTATCAGTGCTGCTGATGTTTGTTGGAGGTGCATTTCCACTTCTCCTTCCAATTCCAAGAGTGCTCTAAGCTTTGAAACCTGTTTGTGTTTAAACAAAGAAGAAATCTGCAAGCCATAGGTTGTCTTCAAATTGTTTTAAATTTAGGCTTTAAATTTACCCACCCCTTAAAGGACTGTTAAGCTTTGAAGTTCTTGCTAAATTCTCTGCCAAGTTCTGCTTTCAGTGTTGCTGTCAGGAAGATTCTGGCAGCAGGTCAGTTCTTGACTGTACCCTGGAGATCAGGCTATATGTTGCACTGCCAGCATCTCCTGAAACTTCATTGGCACAAAATCTTGGTGGAGAGTGTGAAAACTGGTGCAAATGGTGTGAGACATAGCTGCTCTCTGTGCCAAGTTACAATCTGCAGATATTGGCATCTTCTCTTGGGCACTTGTTGTCCATCCAATGTTTGGGGGAATTTCACTGATTTTTCTTTTTTCAGACATCAGTGCAAGTTCCAGCCCCAGCAGCTGGTGTGATTGAAGCCCTTCTGGTACCCGATGGTGGCAAAGTGGAAGGAGGGACACCTCTGTTCAAACTCAGGAAAACTGGAGGTAAGTCAGGCATGTATAACTTGCACAGACCTTCCTGTTCCACCAATCTTTTTCTGAAGATGAAAGGAAAGCATTTAGAGGGATCCTGAGAGAGGTTAAATATTTCCTCCGTCTGCCTCTGTAGCTGGAAGAAAATTCTCCTATTCTGTTGTCTATTAGAAAAGCATAATTTTATTCTTCTTAGGGGGGAACTTCTGTTCCCTCAGGAGGAGACTGAGCTCTAAGCTAAAACTAGCTGAGAATTCCCCTAATAAAACTCCCTTCTCTGCCCTCTTTGTAGCATCCAATCTCCTGGACAGTGAGGAGATCAAGGGTGTTGATGCGTGAAACTCTTTCACCATGAGTTTCTCTTGTGGTGACTCTTGTCAGTTCAGTAGTGCTGAGAACATAAAGGCACTCTGCTGGAGGGTTAACTTTTATCAGATTGGTTCTGCTGGAGGGTTAACTGCTGGAGGGTTAACTTTTGTCAGGTTGGTTGGACTCTCAGATCCCTGGCACTGGAAGCTGTTGCATTTACCATGGTTCTTCCTTGTCTTTCAGCTGCTCCTGCCAAGGCTAAACCAGCAGCAGCCCCTCCTCCTCCTCCTTCAGCCCCTGAACCTGTAGCTGCGGCTGCTCCTCCCCCTCCCCCTCCTGCAGCACCAATTCCCACAACAATGCCACCAGTGCCGCCTGTGTCAACTCAGCCCATTGACAGCAAACCAGGTGAGGCAGCAGCTGATCATTCCTGTTCTCAAGCCTCTCTTCTTTGTGGAGAGCATGTAAGATTAAAGACTGCAAACAGTCTGGCATTTATGGCAAAGGCCTCCTGCATTATTCCCCTGCATGCTCCAGTATGGAGAGCTCAGCTATGCTCATGGAACTGTCCAAGCCCGGTGCAAGGCTGCTGCTGCGCTGCGTTGCTTAAGCAAGGAGCTCGAACGTGCTTTCTACCTCAGATCTTTTCTACATGACTTCCCTTTATGACTGATGTTTTTTTCCCCCTCAGTGTCTGCGGTGAAGCCGGCTGCAGCCCCAGCGGCAGCCCCTCTTGGGGAGGCAGTGCCCACCAAAGGTGTCAGATCAGAGCATAGGGTAAGCTGTGGGAATGGGATCTTGCCAGCGCTTCTGTTGCTGGGTGATAATCTGTTCTGGCATAAGCCTTGAGCTTTCCGGATGTGTTCATATCTACCTGTACACACCCAGCTCAGTGAGTGTGACAGATGGGGAAATTCTCTGCATGAGGAACCACTTACAGGTGGGGTGGAGGAAGAGCCAGAACCAATCCGACACAAGTCTTTTCTAGGCAAAAGTCTTGTCTTGAGTTCTGCTGACTGAGGACAGAAGGACTTGATGTGATCTGCTTGGTCTGTCCACAAGCCCTCAGCAAAGGGCTGAGGCTGCTGCAGCTGCCTTGTGCATTCTTAAGAGAACATGGCTGAGCAACCTGCTTTTTAGCAGTCTTGCTCTTCTCACATTAGCCACATGCTGGAAAGCTAAGCTTGCTTGGAGGTCCCAAGGAACGCAGAATACAGTGATGCATTTCAGCACTGCTTTTCAAGTGAACTGTGTGTTGACCTGAGCAGTGAAATCAACTCCTCAGCCCATCGTGCTCCTCAGGGAGACCTGGAGTGAAAACCTTGGTCCTAGGCATCTATTAATAGTCAGCTAGATGGCAAGGGAAGGACCTTTTGAGTTTCTTGTGTATTTTGCCCCTTGGATGAACTTGAGGCAGCTTCTGCTTATACCTTTTTAATTTTCAGGTGAAAATGAATAGGATGCGCCAGCGTATTGCTCAGCGGCTGAAAGAGGCTCAGAATACTTGTGCCATGCTGACCACTTTCAATGAGATCGATATGAGGTGAGGAGCAGACCTTTTTTTCCCTTTATGAGTAGAAACAGATGAAGGCAGTCAAAACCTTGCTGATTCTCTTTGGAGAGATTGGCAACATGTCTTTTGGGACCTCTCTCCTGGGTGTGTACCACAGTCTGCACAGCTTCTTTGGGGCCATGTTAGTGTTGCAGTATGAGGGGTACTTATCTTCCTGTTATTCCTCAGGAGTCATCTGCTGCTTGTAAAAGGGGTAGTCTGCTTCCTCTTCTGTGTGCTTGTTGGTGGGGCACTGGTAAATGTTAAGCAGAAGACCAGGAGGGACTAGTATCATTTGTGTAATGGCTGTTAGAAGACAGCAAGACGTAGCATCTGCTTTCTGCCACCCCACCAGGTTATTGCTTTTGGAGGTATTTAATTCCCAGTGAGGTGGTTCTCCAGGGTTCATCAGCCTTTTGGGTGAGCACTGCATAGGTCCGAGGTCTCTGCTGTCAGATGGTACAGCTTTCTGAAGACAAACTAGCATCCTTCCCCATCCCCTCCAAGCAGGTGAGGGTCTCCTGACTCAAGTGCTTGCGTGGACTGAACGCACTAATGGCTTTTGAGGGTGGGCAGCTTGTGTTACAGTGCATTAAGGGGAAATTGTGCCCAAATCAAATTGCCTTGTGTAATCCTATTCTGCTCCTTAAGACAAAACATGTAAATATTTGGATCTCAGAACAATAAGGCTGGCAAAATAGTCTTGATTAGAGGGAAGTGCTGCAGCTTTATCTCCTCTCAGAGGCTCATTGAGGTGTCGCTTTACGCCAGCATAGGGCTCTCATTGCATCTCGTAATCTAGTTTGGATAGATTGCTGGGAGGTTGACTTGTGAGGACCTGTGCTGGGGCCTCCTGCTTCCCATGGGAGTCAGTGTCTGAAAGGAGGAGGCCATAATGAGACAGTTTCATAGCAAATCACCTCCTCATTGCTGCAGTCATGCAGTTGTGTCTTGGGAGGCACTAATGTCTTTGGGCAGTAATCCTAGCTCTAAACAAGGTTAGGCGCAGGAAAACAAACACTGAACCATGGAGAACCATGCTCCTTGCTGAAACTGTCTCTTCAAAGACTCAAGGTGTCTGAGGAGGGGAGGGATGGACCATGCAATTCCACAGCGTCTGGTGTTAGCCTGGAATAGGCAGAGCTTGTAGCCACAGCTTGGGTGACTTTTTGTAAATGGCCTCAATTTTGATAAATAGACACAGTGGGAAAACGTGATTAGTCTGATTGAGAGCTGTGATTGGGCTGGCACCTACTACCATAGCACCAGGAAAGATTTCTTTCATATTCACTCAACTCCCAGAGTCAACTCAGAGAGTTAGATACAGAAGTGGTGTTGTGCTGGATGGTACTGGACTTGCAGAGTGATTGAGGTCTTTTCCTTTGTGCATCTTTTTCGCTTTTGGCATTTCCTGTTTTTTCACCCTTCTGTGTCAGCCCAGCCACACCTGCAGTTGCTGTCTGTGATGCCGCATGGGTATGAGCACTCCTACCTGGAGAATCAGTGGCAACATCAAGCCTAAGAAGGAAATGTGCCATGCCCCATCATGTTTCTGTGCCTGGCAGTGTGAGCCATGCAGGTTAACCTTGTCATGTTGATCCTTTGGCAGGAGCTTTAGAGCCACGTTCAGTACCTATGTCATTCGAAGGGTTTTCCAGGAGAGTGGTGGTTTCCCACTTGGTGCAGGTTTGCAGTCCCTGGGGCTGGCACTGAAATCTATTACAGAGCGAGGGAACAGTGTTTTCTTGGACTCCCTGCTTACCAGCATTATCATGCATTTTGCAGCAACATCCGGGAGATGAGAGCTGTACACAAGGATACCTTCCTGAAAAAGCACAACCTGAAGCTAGGTTTCATGTCAGCTTTTGTGAAAGCTGCAGCTTTTGCTCTGCAGGACCAGCCTGTTGTGAATGCAGGTGAGTGGTGACCCTTGCTGGTGAGTTGCATGTCTCACCAGTGAATGTGACGGAGTTGGGGAAGGCAGATGGCCAGGTCCATGGCAGGACTAATAGCTTGGACAAGCAAGTCAAACACACAGGAAAAAGGGAGACAGTCCCGCGTGCTGCAGCTGATTTCAAGTAGATAGAGGACAGCTTGCCAAGGGGGGCTCTGTTAGGAAAGGGTGGCCAGGAGTGGGACTGGGGCCATGCGTACGCAGCCCACAGAGGGCTGGTTGGTGTACATGTAGCTGCTGTAGGCACAGTGCAGTTCCTGGGGAGTGTCAGAGGTGCTTGCTGAAATCTAGAGGAGCGGAATAACCAAGGGAAAATAACTGAGGGCTGACCTGTGTGGGCTGGGTTTCCTCTGTCTATCCCGATGCTTCTCCCACAGGTGCAGCAAGGGCTTATTCTTCTCTGGAATTACATTTAAGCTAGGCATGAGCAAGTTGTTATGATTTTGTGGCTGCTTCTGGCCTGTTGAACCCTTGATCTTGGATACTACATGTGTAGCCCAACTTTTTTCTCTTTCTAGTGATTGATGACACGACCAAAGAGATTGTGTACAGGGACTATGTGGACATCAGTGTTGCTGTAGCAACTCCTCGGGTAGGTACCTTGGTTGCTTTGTCTCTGCTTCCTGCAGCCTTCGGTCTGGGATTGTCATATACTTTGAGCCAACTCAACTTTGCACTGTGCTGCAGCAGAAATTAAGTGATGACACTGATTGCGTAAATGAGACATCTAATACATTGTGGACTGCTGAGATAGCTTTTGAGAGAAGATGGTGGACCAAGAGTGTTCTGCCTCCTTACTAGGAGATGTGGTAACAGGGTCAATACAGATCTCAGTTGTTAATGAATAGGGCTAAGTTAGGGAAACCCTTTTTTGTCATGGATCCATGAGGGTATAGCATAGATAGTAAAAGCTTTGCATGTCATGTCCTTTGGCTAACACTGCTGTGCTGTTGCACAGAAATGTTCCTCTCCAGGGAGAGTATGGAATGGAGATACAGATGTTAATTAGTGAATTACCTTCTTGATTAGAAGATTCTGTTGTGAGGCAGAGTTTGGACCAGGACTGAAGTTCTGTCACTGCTCCCAAAGTCTAGGGGAGGCCCAGCTTAAAGGGACTCCACTCTTCTCACAGAGAAAAGAGGTGGCAGCTGAAATCTGTCCAGTGCCTCACCTGCTTTTATGAATGTGGAGCTGGATCCAAACAGACCTGGTTGATTTTATGAGACAGGCTAATGAAGACAAAGATATACTTTATGGTGTCAGCCCTTGGTGTGTGTCATGCCAGGTTTCCCGTCAGGCTGCCAGGGTGCAAGGCAGCTCTTCCTACCACCTGCTGTGCACTGAGGGTAAGGCAGGAACTCTATGGGTCTGCAGCCAGGCTCCTGCCCCATAATAGCTGTCTGTGTGTCGCTGCAGTGAATTTGCTGTTCATACAGTTTGGTTCTCCACAGGGTCTGGTGGTCCCTGTGGTTAGGAATGTAGAAAACATGAACTTTGCTGACATAGAGCGCGCTATCTACGAGCTGGGGGAGAAGGTAAGGAAAGTTGGAGGTTTTCCTGAAGAGGGTTGGGAGGCATGGGAGGAATTGGGAGTGCTGGATAGGCATGAATTGATTTGGTCTCTTTGTTGTCATCTCGGACCTCTAACATACTGAGTTGCGCTGTGGGGAGTGATCCAGTTACATCTGTAGCTGTGCCTGTGCCTTCCAGGACAGCCCTATCTACTTGTTGTCCTTTCAGAAGACCACAAACTATGCATTAGTGGCATGGTGTGTCTTCACCTTTGTCTTTAGAGGCCGAGGCTTAACTGCCCTGGGATAGAAGTCCCTGTGTCTTGTTTCCTGCAAAAACAGGACTTAGAAGCAAAGGCGAGAGAATCCTTCCCTAAAGCCACTAAATGTTCAGCTCTAAAGACAGATGCATTTTCAACTAATTTGTGCTGGGTTTCAGCTGAATAGATCAATAAGCGAAGCTCTTGCAATCAGTATTTATGGAGAGAGTGAATGTCCAAACCCTTTCCTTTGCTCTCTGTGATCTTTGTGCCTTTCTAAGACCTCACTTTTTCTTCTAGGCACGGAAGAATGAACTGGCCATTGAAGACATGGACGGTGGCACTTTCACAATCAGCAATGGAGGGGTTTTTGGGTCACTCTTTGGTACACCTATCATTAACCCACCCCAGTCTGCCATCTTAGGCATGCATGCCATCTTTGACAGGCCTGTGGCTGTGGGAGGCAAGGTAGGTGGACCTACACTGCAGGTTTTAGTGAACAGAGGGAAGGGCTCAGTGAGTTGAGGACCATAGTCCATATTTTCTAAGGGATTGTTGTCAACTTCTAAAAGGCTTTACTGTGAAGGAGAAGCAGAGACTAATGGGTGTAGGGCAGCTCTGCTGTCCCTTGTACTTGCCTTAGGTGTGCAGGGGGCCTTGTCCTATCTATGAGGGGTGGAACTGGACATAATCTGGTTAGGTGCAGAGAGGAGGAGGTTGTAGCCTTTGTGATAGGGAAGTGCTCCACAAAGGGACCTGCCTAGTCTTGTGTGTGGTGTGGACCAAGCCTGGGTGAGTGGCTAGGTAATCCTGCCAGGCAGTACAAATCCAGGAGGGCTTGAGCCCTGGATTCAGGGTCTTCCCTGAATTCACAGGAGGGGATCATGCAGGCAGTAGGGCTGAGCTCACTAATCCTTGTCTTATTCCTGCCTCTCAGATCGAGGTGCGGCCTATGATGTATGTGGCGCTGACGTACGATCACCGGCTGATCGACGGCAGAGAGGCAGTGACCTTCCTGCGCAAGATCAAGGCAGCGGTGGAGGATCCCCGCGTGCTGCTGCTCGACCTGTAGAGCAGTCACACCCCCACACAACCCACCCAGGACAGGCCACAGCACCAGCAGGGACAATGCAGGGCATTCAGGAACTGGCAAGGGTCATTCCAGTCTCTCTCCCTCCGCTGTGATTAGAGCTGTCCCAGAGGGAATTACAGGGATAGCTCCTACCTCCTTTCCTATTCTGTTTAATGAAGGTTTAGTATCTCTCAAGAACTGCCATGCAGTGGGCCAACCACTGAATGGCACTGCCTTTCCAGAGATATCTGTACAGCATCCTCTCCCTCACAGCACCAAAATCTCACCTCTAGCTTGTCCAATACCACTGGAAACTGCTTGCTGCTACCGTGCTAGGGTACTTTCCCCGCCCCTCCATGACGGGTTCAGCTTTATTGCCTAGCACTGAGGTTCCTGGGAGGGAGAGGAAAGGAAAGGCTACTGTCCTGTCCATTTTTTGCTTGAAAATATTTCACACTCACCTCCCTTGCAAGGGCAGTCTGGGGGACCCCCAGGCTCCTTGCAGCAGAGGTTTTGACCAGAGCAGGGCTTGAGGTAGGTGTCATGCTTCTGGCAGCGCCCTAGTTACACTCCCTCCACAGACAGTAACGTGGTGGCGGCAGCTCCCCTGCTTTCCCTTGGAGATTGTTTGTCTCTCACCAGCCTGGTCACTGTGGCGTGAATGTTCGTGTCCAGGTGGGCAGCGCCCGTGACCTCTGTGGAGGTAGCACTGTTCCCGGGGACAACCCTTTCACCATTACAGGCCTGACATGGGGGTGAGAATGAGCCCCCAGCAACTCTCCTTGAATCACAGCTCACTGGTGGTGGATCTGACTGCTGGCTTCCTGCGTGCAGGGGCTTGGCCTGCTTCCAGCAGACACAGCTGGGGGGGCCAGGCCTTTCACTGTAATGTATATCCCAGCCCATGGGTGCTGGTTTTGGGGGGAGGGGTCAGTCCTTAATCTGATAGCGCACACATGTATTGAGGGGTGAGGGGGTTGCTAGTGCCTGCAGAGTCTATTACTCTTACCCCCTACACAGAACTTGTAACTAAAATATTTAACACAGCGGATTTTAAATGAAATAAAAGTGGGCAATGACTGCAAGGTGGGGTGTGTTTGAGGGAGCGGCTCCTGGGCAAGGACTCAGTAATCAGCAGCATCCCTTGTGTAGTGTAAGAAGCCTGTTACCTGGTGGTGAGAGAAAAAAGGCAATGGGAGCTGGGCCCACCAGTGGTGGTACTAAATTGAGGCTTCTCTGCCTGTGAACTCTACTGTCCTTTAACTCCCTGCCAAAGAATTGGCTCTTCCTGGCAAAGATGAGGTTTTCAGGGCTGGAAATCATCCTTTTCTTGGTCTAGCAACAGAATTGTTACATATGGTGAGGAATTCCCACTGTTTGATAAAGGGCAGGATGGCCAAGAGGGAGACCTGGGACAGGTGTGGAGCCAGGTTGGATTTTCACTGCTACAACAGGGGAGAGTTGTAAATCATGCACATGGGGAAAAGGCTGTTGGGAGTTGCAGAAGGAGAAAGGAGGCTCAAAGCCTCAAAGGAGCTCAAAGAACTGTAAAGCAGAAGCTGGCTGTGGTGCTGAGTGTTTCCCCAAGGAACTGTCCTTGTTGGAACAATACAAAATCATTCCTGGATCATGGTAGGGTTTTCCCAGCTCTGACATCAACTTCAGAGAATGGTTTGCCCTTCCCAGCTACGGGTGAAGAGGGCAGCCCCTTCTAACAGAAAACGATAGCACTCACAGCTGGTAGGCTGACAAAAGGGAGAGCAGTTTGTGCCTGCGTTTTCTTGGCAGCTAGGGATAAACCAGTGTGTGGAGTCAGCTTTCCTCTCCCTGACCCTGGCTGAGGTAGAAGGTTAGAAGGAGAGGAAAAACCCCTTCCCTGTTCTGGAAGGGCAAAGGGTCTGGTTGTTCTTGCAAATGAGTGAAAGAGAAGGTTCTGATTTAAAAATGCTGCTAGCTCCAAGCCCTCCTTGCTGGTTTAGGATATGGAGGGCCTGTGAGCCGAGGGAAGGGCAATGCCTGTATTCTGCCTGGAGCTGCAATAAATGAGGCCTTTGAACTAACTAAGGAGTGAATGTACAGTCAAGCTTTTAAAATGAGGCAGCCTAGCAAACTGCTTTATTTAACCAGCCCTGTCAGGGCTCACTGTAGAGGGTCATGCTTGAAGCTTCCTTTCTTTTGACCCTCCTGGGTGACACCCATGGCACTGAGTTGCAGGAAGCCATGCCGTGACTTTGGCCACAGGGTCCTTCATCCTGAACCTCCCCTGAATCACAGGACTAGGAGGCTGGTGGACAAGGGTACAAGCCTGTAGCTGGACAGTTCGGACAGTGCAGGCTGCCCTGGAGAGGAAGAGCCCCAGGCTCAGCTGCTCCTGCTCTCTGGCCTGCTTGTGGCATCAGTGGTCATTCCCTGCTTAGTCCTCCCATTTTGTCATAGCCTTTAAGGTGTCCCTACCTTTGCTGGTGCAGATGAGTTTCTCCCAGACTCTGCTTCCCTCTGGTGGACAAGCATTCCTGCTGCTTCCCAAGAGCCAGGCTCAGTCAGCAAGGTGTTATTGCTGATGGCAAGCAGGAGCTGGAACCAGCTAGCCACAGAGAAGTTTCACTGGTGCCAGTAATTCCTTACTATCCGAGATAAGTGTACAGTGTGAGGGAGTGCTGGGAGAGGAGGGCCAGAACTACACTGCTGCCATTGCAAGCTTGTCCTTCAGCCTTTGAGTGGCTTTGAGTTGCACAACTGAGCACGGCAGCCTCTGCTTTGGGCTGTTAGCAGACACCGGTGTTCACGCTACTTTTTGTTCCATCCTGAATGTGTGTACACTTGGCCTCCTTCCATCTGTGCTGGCTTTCAGAGCTCACCTCTTTAAGCCCTCACTGTCTGGTCTACCAGGGATGACTGCTCAAAGCACAGCAATGAGGAGGGCTGGGCTGCTGTCCTGCCAGCTGGAAGAAGCACCAGGCACGGGAGGCTGGAGCCACAACAGGTAATGATGACAAAAATCAAGGCTGGAAGAAAACACAGGCACTCTGCATTTCTCCCAAATCTAAGCTGCAGCCCCCTGGCTGTGCAAACCTGAGAGGCTGTGAGGCAAGCGGGACACAAGGGGAGATGGCCAGGCACTTGGTGCCAGCTTCTGGATTTTGGCTGCATGGTGCTGATGGCCAGGGGACGACACCAACCCGGTGCTCACAGGCAGGTTTGAGAAACAGATTTGGGGCTCTCCCTTGCTCAGCATGCTTGGCCTAGGCCTGGCTCGTTCAGCTCAGAAACAAAAGAACATTTCTTCAAGCAATAATGAGTGGTTTATTTTTTCAGAGGGTGAGGGGGAGAAGAGCAGAGGGTTCCCTCCCATCTCACTCCTGCAGCAGGCATTACCCACACACACAGACATGCAGTAAGGGATGGGCAGAGAGCTTGGGCTCCAGCCAGCAGTACCCAGGGGGGCTGCATTTGAAAGCCACAAAAAGTAACAGAGCAGGAAGGTCACTGTGGTAGCAGCAGAGATAAAAAATGAGGAGTTCCAGGGTGTGGTGCTAAGCTGAGCAAGGGATGCCCCAGAAGGGGCACATGGCCTCTCCCTGGAGGTGAGCAGCTGGGCTCCCTTTCCCACTAGGGAGGACCTGGATGAAAAGACAGCCTGGCCCAGCCTGCAGCCTCCTCTTTGGAGATGCCAACAAACAAGCAGAGACAGGCCATGTAAGGCTGCAAAACTTCATGTGTACCCCAGCCCAGGGCAGCCCTTGAGGCAAACTTTCCCCAGCAGGCAGAGCTGCCAGTGCCACCTGGGGTCACAAGTGCCAGGGACAGAGGCTCGGTGCCCAGCTCCCTAAGGGAAGCACAGCCTGCCTAGCCCACCAGCTTGTTCCAGGGGACAGTGCTGAAGAAGGAGTGGGACTTCAGCTTGGCCATGCCACCTCCTCCGGAGCCCAAGCGCTGCTTTGGATTGTACTGCAGGAGCTGCAGAGAAAGGGGATGGGACAGCAGGAGAGGTAGATGGGAACACTGGAAAAGCAATCCAGTCTGCCTTTCCCCAGCCTCTAGCCCTGTCCTCCCTCCCATCCACCGAAGTCCCTCACCTCGGTGAGCAGCGATGTAGCAGCCAGGCTGAGCCCCTGTGGCAGATGTAGCTGGGTGTGAGGCTGAATTCCCGCCGGATGGTTTTGTGAGAGTGGCTGCAGGAAGCAGAGGGTGATGGTAAGCAGAGGCACAGAGGAGCACAGGAGCACCTCGCTGAGCCTTCATTGCTACACAACCCAGCCCTACACAGCAGGATTTAAAACCCAGGGCCTTTTACACCCAGAGACCATGCACAGGCACTAGGAATCACTTGTCCAAAGCGACCTGGCAAATCACTGAGGTGCCAGCAGGACAAGGCAGCCTTCCAGCCCCTGCACAGCAGGAAGCCCTTGTGCTACAGTGTCACCTCCTCCTCCCCCACCCTCCTTGCACAGCTCAGCCTCTTACCACTCCTGTCAGCAACTCATACAAGAGCGAGCCAAAGCTCCAATAGTCAGCTGCTTCAGTGGGCTCCATGATCCCCCCAACTTCTGCAGAAAAAGCCAGAGAGAGGTTAATGGGGGAGGCAGGGAGCACAAATGCTGGGCACATCTCGCACATACTATGCTGGGCACATCTCGCTGCCTGCAGAAGATCCCTCACCCCAGTTGGTGGCACTGGGCAGAGGACAGGACAAGGCAGGGCTTACATCCCTTACCTGGAGCACTGTACAGCTCTTCTCGTGCCTGGCTGCAGTACTGGGGCTCCACCTCTGTCCACTGGCCAAAGAAGGTGAGACGGACATGACCTGCAGAGCAGCACCGGAGCCGAAAGCAGGGAGATTAGGACAAGACTAGGGACTTTGTTTGGAGCACTAAGCCAAGCCATATCCCCACAATGGGAACAGCCAGGGTACTGGGCCCCTGTCATGCTCTGAACACAGAGGCACTGTGCATCCCCTGGCATCACACACACCCCCAGCCTTCCAGTGCTTGCCTGGGATATGCAGCACTTGGAGCTGGAGAGACTGGCTAGGTGGGCTCCAAGCTAACAGACCTCAGTGCAGGCTGTGGTGAGGAAAGAAGGGGTTTTTTGGGGGATGAGGGGGAAGGTTAGCTTTCCTCTTGCAAAACTCTCTGCATTTTTCTTAAGCAATTAGTAGATCTCCAGATGTTTGCCCCAGATGTTGCCAGCTGAGCAGTGACTTGGACTCAGAGCGGTACCCATAGCACAAAAGGATGGGAAGGCTCCAGAACACCTCACCAGGCAGTAACTAGGAGGAGAAAACTGCAGTCCCATTAACCTCAGCTGGTCTCAGCTTTCCCATGCTGGGATTTCCCAAGCAGCCAGCCCCCATGTGGGAGCAGGGGCAATGCATTCCTGCAGCTATAGCCCCTGATTCTCCTCCTGCAGAGCCAAATCTTGTACTAACCACTTGGAAAACCCGAGATCACACTTCCAACTTCAGGAACATTCAAACCTCTCCAAACTCCCATCCTCCTCCAAAGGAAACTCAAGAAAAGTCCATGTTTCCTGGAAATGGGGCAAGCAGCAGTCTCCCAGCTGAGAGACCAACCTTGTCCTCCTCGGAGCAGCAGCATGGGGCACTACCTACCAGCTGCATCAAGCAGCAGGTTCCTGGGGTTGAGGTCCCGGCACAATACACCCTGTTGATGAAGTCCCTCTAAGGCCAGGAGGATTTCTGCTGCCCACAGCTGCACCTGCTCCTCCTTCACAGCCCATGCTCTCTGGTTCTGCCTGTGGGAAGCCAAAGCCCTGCATGGTCCTGATGGTTGCTGCTTGCTGAGCTGGCCACAGGTCAAGCTTGCTTCTCGTGAGGGCTCCCACGCTGCTGGGTCAGGCCCACAGGGCTTGCCAGAGCTGGACGGGGCAACTCGTGCAGGAAGCTGCCTCTGACCCAAGATCAGGAGAGGCTGAGCCCAGGAGACCTCAGACACTTTCTGAGACAGTGGTTCCCCTGCCCCTGGCTGGCCCCTTCTTTTTGATCCAGGGGCAAGGGCCTGAGGAAGCCTGGAGTCTTGTTGGGAGGCTGTTCTCTCCGATACGCAGCCTGTGCTGCTGGTTAGATCATCCCAGAGGTAGACAACCAGGCCCTGGCCAGTGAGGTGGCCAGGGCATTTGGCTGATGCTGCTGGAAAATAGTCCACGACACCAGACACAGTCATGCTTGGATCCTGTCCTCCAGGTGCTGCCCTCATGCTGCTGGCAGGAGCCAGGAGAAGCTGGCGGTGGTTTCCTGAGCTGGGGTCTGTGGGCCCAAGGGACTGCTCCTGAGGGAGTGAAGCATCAGTGTTTTGGTGGGTCACAGAGCCTGGGAGGCCACTGCCTAACCAAGCTTGGCTGCTACCCTGGGAGCTTCCCACACCATCCTCTCTGCCACGGTCCCTCAGGGCTTGAATGGTGTTTGAATCAGAGTCCTCCTGGACGCAGTACTTGGAGCGGAGGTGAGACCACAGTGTCTCCCCTGGAAATCACAAAGAAGAACAAATGATGAGGAACAAAGTATCCCTGGTTCTCCCACCGTGGACACAGCCCATTCAAGCACAGGCCAAGGCCCACATACTGAGGATGTGACTGAGTATCATTAATCTCCCCTGCAGCAAAGCTCAAGTCCATGCAGAATATGCCCTAGCCCTACAAGCACACCATGCTCAACACCACACCTCCCCCAAGGACCTAGCACATCAAAGTCTCTTCCTTTAGCAGCCCTGCTCCCCATTCTGCACAGCCTCCTCGATCCCAGCTCTGCCACTTCCATGTCACAGAGCAGCCACATCTCCATGGATGCCCCTGATCCCACTGCCATCCCCACTTTCCCCTGAAATCCTTTCCTTCCTGTGTGACAGAGATGCCAGAGTTCCTGCAGCATGTCCCAGACCCCGTGGGTCAGCAATGAGCCAGAGCAGTGAGCCCTGGAGCCCACAGCATCCTGCCAGGGCTTCCCAGCCTCACTACATTCAGTGCTGGCTGCTTTCTGCCAATTCATCCTACAGCAAAGCACGAGTTGTTGAGGCTCCAACACACATCAGCCTCCGCTTGTCATTGCTGGACTCCAGCTGCTCTCCCCTACACATCCATTCAACCTGTAGAGAGTAAAGAAGTTCCTTGGGACAAGCCTCCACCAGGATCTGAGACAAATCTCAAATATGCCTCCTTGTTGTACCCAAACCCCAATGTGCTCCCCGATCTTTATGTCCAATTTTCCATCTCCTCTCTTTGGTCTGATCTCACAATCCAGTGTGATCTCTTCTTTTGTAACCAAAAAAATGTTTTATAAAGGTCCTGTCAAAAGATTGTTTTGTTCTAAAACATCCAGGTGAACTACCTCACTTTGTTCTCCTTCTCCATCACTTTCCTGTCATGCTCAGACAATGCCAGTAAATGAAGAGTTTTTTCTTTTAAAGATGCTGGATGACATCAACTTCTTTACCTAAAGGCATTCCTTCCCATGAGACAAGGTGGCTAGTTTCCATATAACATCCCCCAACACACAACCTCTTTCTCCTTGTAGGTCTCCACAAGCCCATTTCTAGGTTACATGCCCAGTCAGTTCTTATCAAATCTCCAGAATTCCTACTACATGTGAGCAGCTCCGTCCACAGAGTCTTCAAGCCCTGGTACCCACCACCCTCCTATGAAGGAGACTTGCACTGTCACTATAAAAATTAATTCCAAAACAGTAGGAGAAACGTATTTGGGATTTTAAAGAAAGGGAGGTTAGGGATAAACCAAGATGCTTCACAGACAGGAGGCAAGGCTGTCTCCACTCACCCTGCACGTGCTCCAGGTGGAGGAAGATGGAGTCCTCACTCACATAGTAGCACAACAGCTTGACCATGAAGGGGACCCCATGAGGGATGATGGTCTGTCGTTCACGGGTCTCAACATGGGATTTGGGGAGGCTCTGAGGAGGTACAGGCAAATGTGTGTTACAGCACAGGGACTTGGACTCCCTGCTACCTAGCACGTGGCAGGGCTGGAGGCCAGCCAGAAGGTAGCGTGCCGTCTTCCAAGCCCCATGGCTGCTTGACTGTGTCACTTGCAATGGAACTCCCCATGTGTGGAAATGCGCAGCTCTTGCGGAGAGGTCTGTCCATCCCCAGCACTCAGCTGTGATAAGGCAGCCCTCTGCAAAGCTCTGCCAAGGCACAGCACTCCCCACCTGTACTGTGGGATCCAGAGGGCACTGCTGGTCCAGAGCAGTGACCACCCCACAACCACCCCTGCTCCCTTCAGGCAGGAACCTGCTATGCCAGCCCTTTCTCCTCTTCCCCTGGAACTGATGGTTCTCCCTGTCATGCCAGATCCTCCTGGTCCAATTATTGAAATACTTTATTGTTAGTTCCAAGGGGACTGGAAAATACTCTAGAATTTGCATTGAGCACATCTCACCCAAAACTTGTTTCAGGGGTTGACCAGATTAACAGGGGCATAAGTCTTGGCTTGAAGCATTACAAAGCAGAGAAACAGATGACCAAGGAGAACCACTTCCCTTCTGATCACAAAGGATGGCTGAGGCAGCCAGAAGAAGCTTTGTGAACCATGAACTTCCTCCAACACCTCTGAGAGCTGCTATTTTTTGGTCCTTTCACCTGCCCCAGCCACCTGCTTGAACAAGGAGGCCCTGGCATGACAGGGAGAAACAGGCAGATGAAACTGAAAACACTCACCTTAAGTATAAAGGTCCCACCAGTGGCTGGATCCTGGACGATCTGCACCTGGAAGCAGTATTCACAGTACCTGTCAGAAGCAATCACTGCTTCCACCCCAACACACAGCCTACAGGAATGACCCAACAGACTTAATTCTGGAACTTAAAAAACTACCACCCAACTAGAGGAGTTTGGTGGGGCTCAAACCTCTACTCTTGAAAGACAAAATGAAAGTTATTAGCAAGGAGATAGCCATGCAGATAGGAAGAAGAGAGTTAATTAAACCCAAGAGGTGACTCCCATGCCATTTTTCCTTCCTTCACACCAAAGGGTTTCACAGTGCTCCTTCCAGGAGCTCTTTGGAGTGCACTGGGCTCAAACCTGGGCCTCAGCATGACAGGAAGACCACATCAGTCCGGACAAACTGAGATGTGGGAGCAGCAGTGGAGAGCAATGTGTAGTGTGTGTATGGGGTCAGTAAGCCTGGCATCTTCGTTCCGAGATCACAAACTAGTAACTAGTTTATTCATCCAGATAGCTCATCTTCTGCTGAAGTCCAGACTACCCACAGGAATCTACCACTGCGACAGCTATCATCAACCATGATTCCATGTGTGGGAAAGAACTGGACGTATCAACCTCCTTGTAAAATAACCTGGGAGCTCTGGTAAGCAAAAATAATGGGGACATGAACAGATTTCACAATTAACTCCTAATAGGTCTTCAATCCAGTCCTGTGAATTATTCTTGGTGGGAATGGTGTGGATGGATAACCCCACATTCCCTGGTGGGTGTGCTAGGGGCTAGCACCCCCATCCCAGCTGCTAGGACCCTCCAGTTTACACTCCCTTTGGTCCAGCCGCAGCCTCACCCTCCCAGTTCCACACCAAGTCATTACCTTATCAATCACTCCCACAACCTTACACCGTCTCAGGTTCTCCACTGCTGAGCTCAGCGTCCTGATGGGCCGGAAGCGCAGGCTGCTATAGCCCTGCAAGGCAGTGAGAGAAGAGGATGAAGGACTTAAGAGATGCTACTGTCCATGACATGGGGTGGGAGAAGTCCCAGCATTTTCCAGAGGAGGCAGCAATACTGCCTACCTGGTCAACATTCAGAGACAACACTCCAAATGAATGAATTATGGCTGTGATTCATTCCTAACATCAGCTGAACCATTTTCTTGGCCAGTCCCTGGATTTCTGAACTTTTCAGGGAAAGCTTGTACCTGCAGCAGAGGTAAAATCACTTCAAAATTTATAGCTAGACCTGAACTGCTTCATCACTAAAGGGATCTATATAAAAGGTAGTTGTATTTCTCCCCTCATCCTTCTTACCAAGCCCCAACCTTGCCCTGCCTCACTCCCTTCTCCCTTCTTTAACTACCTCCTCCTCGCAATTCAGCAAGCAGCCATTGGTTTCCATAAAGATGGGAACAATGACAGGGAAGATAACATTTTTAACACCTGACAAGGTGGTTACCTGCAGTGGCTTCAGACTCCCCAAAAATGGCCATATTCACTATGGTGACAGCAAGCTAAGCGTACACATTTTCAGGGAGGGGTTCTGGAAACATCCCAGGAAAGCTGGGCCCATGTCAGCTCCTTGATCCAGGCAGGGAAAAAAGCTGCCAGCTCCCACACAGCCACTGGCATGCCAGGACACTTTGAAGCTTGATGTGTATGCCATTTTCTCTACACCATCATACTGTGGCATGTGGCAGAGGCTCACTGGGGCTGCTCTATCTGTGTCCCCCACGGTTTCCCAGTGATGCAGCTTTGCTGCCATCCCACCCATGCTGCCCCACATGAGCCCCTCACCGTGGCAGTGGTGTTGCCACCCCCTGCAGCCCGCTGGAGGTGGCAGTTGAAGATTTCCTCGGCACGCCTCAGGTACTGTGTGATCTTCCGCTTCACGGCCTCCCGACGCTCCTTATTGGGGTCAACTGTGGTTGGTGCAAAAAGTGGCTGTGAGGGGCCTGCCACGCTCCCCTGGTGCCCTGGCCACAGTCCCCAGGGAGATGCCCCAGTCCCCTCACCCTTCTCCCAGAAGGGATGCACTCCCTGGCTGCACTCCCCGGACAGATGCCCCAGTGCCCTCATCACAGTCCCTAGAGGGACGTCCCGGTCCCCCTTGTCATCCTCCCTGGAGGGATACCCTGACCCCCTCACTGCACTCCCCAGATGGATGCCCTGGTCCCCTGGCTGGTGTCCCCGGAGGGCTGCCCCGGTGCCCCGTTCCCGGGAGGCCGCACACACCCTGCACGCCGCGGAGCAGCACGTCCACGCCGTTCTGGTAGTGGTTGAAGGCCTCCTCGTAGTCCTCGCTGACGTCCCGCTCCAGCGCCAGCCGCAGCTGCCGCGCCGCCTCCACCAGGTAGTCCCGCCGCCCGCCGCCCTCGGGGCCCGCCGGGCTGACGCGGCTCCGCAGCTGCCCCAGGTACACGCGGGCCTGCGCCAGCGCCCGGGAGCAGGGCTCGGCCTCCGCCCGGCTCATGGCCCCGCGCCGCCGCCCTGCGCCGCGGGAGAGCGGGAGGGGGGCGCGGGCTCAGCCGAGGAGCGATGGCCCCTTCGTCCGGCACCACCCGGCGCCGCTCACCAGCACGGCCCCCCCGGCCCGCTCCCCGCCGCCCCCCGCGGTCCCGCACCTGGGCAGCGTGGCCGCCAAGCATCCCGGCACCGCGGGAGGGGCGGGAGGGGCGCGGCGGGAAGGGCCGGCGCTGATTGGCTGAGGATGAGATCATCATCATCATCATCATCATCATCGCCCCTCCGGCAGGGTCTGTGCCCGGGTTTCCCCACCGGGGTCCCGCCCCTGCCCGAGGCAGGCGCTCCATCGCTCCGTTAACGTGCGGTGAGCGCCGTCGCTCTGCTTGCTTTATTGTCATCGTTATTCACCATTAATTGCCCTTAATTAACCAAGCTCCTGTTCGTTAAGTGCAGTCTTTGCCGCTGCCTTTCCTTCCTCCCATAACGCTTAATTAGCCGTGTTTTAATTAGCCTTTGCCTCTGCCGGCCCCCGAAGGGTGCACCCACTCCAGCAGCCCCCCCCGCTGCCCCAGTTAAGGTGCTGGGTGTGTTGCCACTTCATCACGGTCAGGCCAGGGCACCCTTGGCTCTTCCCGATTTCATCTTTCACGTGGGTGCTCTTGCCCCTGACACCGGGCTCTCAGCTGGCCCTTCTACCAGTTCTTGTAGACTCACTGAGTTTTACAAACTTATTTCAAATGTACAGAACAGGGAACATCAGCACAAATGCATTAAGGTACAGCAAAGTGACATCATAGTCGAGATTCCAGCTGGTGGTTAGTACCACTTAGTATGTAGAAAATAGCAGTCTCTGTCTTAGCCTAGAAACATGTATTCCTGCCCTCCTGGCTTCGCTTTTTTTTGGAAGGCCAGAAAGGCCTTGCAGGCCCCAATAGATCAATACAGTTATTAGCGAAGGAGATTTGCTGAACCAGGAGTGCTAAATTAGTTACTGCTCAGGCCAACTGGTTTGCTGTGTCTGTTGGATTATTGGTCCCAGTTTGACTAACCACCTTTCCAGAGGGGTGACAGGGGACCTGCAAAGGGAGGAGGGCTGGAATTAAATCCCAGGGATATCCTAAGAAAAACTATACTAAGATTTGTTGGGAAAAGAAAAACTATACTAAGATTTGTTGCATCTTTGTCCATCCCTTGCTAACCTATCAGCATGTCCCATTCCAACAGGAAGTGATTCTAAAAAGAGAGTTTCATTTTGACAGGAGCTGGCCTTGTGCTGTGCCATCACAGCCTCACCAGCCTGGTCGGTCCCTGTGTTCAGCTGCTGCTGGAGCCAGTACTTGCTGTGGGGCTACCCTGTGGTTGCTTCATACCCTGTGCACACTGATGGCAGGGGGTCTCCCTGGCTCAGCACCCCCAGGCAACTCTTTCACACAGCCCAGTCGGTTAACAACAGAACAGAAAAGCAACCAAACTCTCTCTAACGAAGACCATTTCTTTGGGAGTATGAAAGTATTAACTGTGACTCAGAGGGCAGGTCTGGGAGGACAAAAAGGGGTCTGCTTTGTGAGGCAACCAGGTGCCCAGACATCATTGGCTTGCTTGGTTCTTTGATTTCTCCTCAAAACATTTCCAGGTTCCTTTTCCCCACCAAACCCTACATCACAGAAATAATTTTTTTTTGCCCAGTCTTCTTATATCTCCCAGTCTCTGGGGCCTTTTAATTCCCACTAGAGCCTGGGGTCTTCTCCTTCAAACTCAAGAGAAAGTCCGAGCAGGAAACAAGTGAGGTGGGGCCCTGGATGAGAGCAGGGGTGCTGCTGGCACAGCTCACCTGCCTGACTTCAGCAGATCTATGTGGGCCTGGAGAGGACAGAGAGCACAGGTAAATTACAAAATCCAGCGCAATGTATCTGTAGAGGGGTGTGGATATTGAGGTGATGGTGGTACAGAGATATGTGAAGAGGAATTGCTAGGAGGGGAACAAAACTGTTGAGTTCATCATCAAACACCTCTGAAGCAGCCAGAAGAGCGTGAGCCAAAGGCATCAGCAAGAAGTGCCCCAAGGACTGGCCTGCAAGGAAGAGCCTTGCAAGAGAAGACACATACCAGCTGCCCTTACCTGTGGGCTTCCAGGTTCCCGTGTCAGTGCTGTACAGAAGATGTTAAATTTGGGGGCTTACTTTTAGATTAACCTGTTGAAGAGTTTGTGGCCCTTGTTGGGAAGTGGGAACTTCCAAAACAAAACTAGCACAGACAAATAACAGGGAGCGAAGTGAGAGCTGCCTTTTTTCTTACAGCCTAAAATAGATGCATGAGAGTTGGCAAAAGCTTAAAACATGCTGAGACTGCAAACATCACTGACTGCAGAGGCAGAAGGATTATACCCAACTTTGTTCAGATGCAAATCTTGTAAGTCAAAAGTGAGAGGTTAAGACCTCAGTGAATCTTTATTCGCATGGAGACATGAGACATCTGCATTGGCATGTGCCGGGAGAAGCTGCAGGGAGGCAGCACTTCAGTGGCCTCCTAAGACTGGGGAGGCTGGAGGTAACCGGATAAGCTTTAATGTCAGGGCTTCATCAGCTATGACACTATGTCTCTGGGCCGATCTCCACATCACCTTTACAGGTACTTCCCCAAAAATATGTAATATTTTGTTCCTGATGCATAAGCCTGGTTTATGTTTTGTCTCCCCCATAACTCTTCTAAACCATTTTACTGCACTTCTGACTCCTAAAGCCTTATTAAACAAACCTTCGCTCTATAAGGCTAGGAGACACAGGGAGCCCAGGGATGCTGATAACACAGTGTGTGCTGCTCCTGTGAGACAGCTGCCTGTCTGCAAGGCTTACACAGGCAGGGGAAGGATGGAGAATTTGGGAGAACCAGGGCTGGGGCATGTTTTACACCTGGCCATGGGGGACCCTGCTGGCTTTGGTGCTGAGGTCTGTCATGGTCCCTTTACAATGGCACCAGTCTGCTCCTACAGCCCGGCTCTACAGCACCTGGGGGACATGAGGTTCTGTAGATGTAGCTGACCTTGTCAGGGTGCTCAGGTAACACATCTGCTGTGGCCAAGGAGGGCTGCCAGGAGCTAGTGGTGGAAGCCTCTAAAAAAGGCACAACTGGGAGCAAATAGAGTGGGGACCAGGAGAGAGTGGTTGGTCTCCTTGAGAGGAAACATGAGTGGTGGACACAAGCCCTGAGGCCAGGAGCCCTGCTCTTCCCCTTGGGGCAGCAGCCCCCCACCTTGATCCTCATACCACCAGTGGGTGTGATGTCCTGCTGGAAGTCCCTGCCCCCTCGGGATGAGGGGAGTGGCAGGACTCCCCTCTGGCAGGGACAGGGAAGGGAGCTGGTGTTTCCCTGAGTATGTGATGCCTGCAGCAGCCACAGGAACTCCAGGGAGGTGCTAGGACTCATTTGGTTCCCGTTACCTCCCCAGAGTTAGAGGGAGGCTGGACGATGCAGCTCCCAAACCTCCTGTGTAAGTGATGCCTTCCCCTGCTCCCTGCCCTTGTTGCTGTTTCAGTGGGACAGCCACATCCATCCCAGGAACCTGTGTCCTTGTTGTCCAAGACCCCATGACACCGGAGGAACAAGGGACAAGGTCACACAGAGCACCCAGGTGGTTCAGGTGATGGAGGGGGAGAAGCAACACAGGGTAGCCATGCAAGGCAGGCTCCTGGCCCTACCAACTCTGATGGGCAGAGCTGCCTGGAATACCTCAGTGCAGGGCAGCAGTCAAAGAGGTGACACCAGACATCAGGAACTGCTTGGAGAAGCTGCTGGCCATGAGTGTGTTTGAATTTGTTTGGGTTTTTTAATAATCACTTTTGATAAATTTATTTTTATTAATTAACATACTTGGATTTATCTAACTTCCTTTTTAAAAGTTTAATAGTACTGAGGTGAAACTTTAATGTTAAAAACAATATAGAAACCATCATGTACATTCTCAAGTGCTGCTTGTGGTTCTCCTTGGCCTTAGAGAGCAACCAGCCAGGCTGAAATGGCACACAGGGATGGGGAGAGCCTGCATGGACCAGTACAGGCCTCCAGAGCTAGGGTGCCATGTGGCCCACGCATACCCTGAGTAATGTGGGAAGGGAAGCAACAAGTCCCCCTCATCCACAAGGTAGTGAAGGAGGAACTTCATGGATCATTTTTGAAGCAGAGCCTATGTAGGCTGTGCTCCAGGACACTGTGGATACCAGAATTGGAAATGGGATCCAAAGGGGATCCAGCAAGCTCCTGAAGGATATGCCCAGCTGCAACTCACCCAGTCCATGCCATGCTACATGGTGGCAGCATGGAGGTTCACATCTCCTCAACACCCACCACCAGCTTTCCCTGACTGGGATTTGCCCTGTCCCCATGTCCTTGTGCCAGCCCCAGGCAGCACAAGCATTACAGCTCAGAGCAAGCCTGCCCCTGCAACATGCAGCCATGTCAGATGTGGGAAGGAGCTGCCTTGGACCCCAACTTCTGCTCTGCTAGGCTCCGCTCTTGCTCCTCAGAGCAGGATAAACAGCAGGTCCCATCATTTGAGGGTAATCTTGAAGCATTTGCAGATCTTGCCCTCCAGTCTTTTGCTTGAAGCTTTCAAGAATGACCCTTGATTTGTTTTAACCCAGTGCCAGGGGTGCCCCACAAACATGCTGGTACCCAAGCCACCCTTAGGGTTTCCAGCTATATGCACTGCTTCAGGATATGGCTTGCACAGGTCAGTATGCGATGCATTTGGCAGGCAGCCCCTGCAGCAGGGGCAGGAGGGAAGACAGGAAGAGCCCCAGGAATACTGCTCAAAGCATGGAAAGCCAGGGGCTGTGATTTCCCCACCAGACCTGGGCACAGGGCTGGCTGAGTGGGGAAAGTAGAAAATAGCAGCACCCGCAGCCACCTCAATGAGGGCCACCAGCTCCCTGTACACTCAGGGTATTCCCAGTAAGATATGGGGGCCCCAGCCCAGCCTGCCCCCCCATGTCAGGTAAATGAGCCTTGGTGGAGTGTTTCCTGAGTGGGAAAGCCCATGGGCAGCCTGTCCCACACTGCCCTAAATCTTGTATCAGCCCTGCCAGGGAGGACAGAACAGCGAGCCAGACATTTGGACGGGGTGGGGGAAACAGGATGGTAAATAGGAAGAGGTACCAGTCTCACATCGTAGTATAGAGGAGAACGGCAGTTCCCCCAGAGGTCTCCCAGTACCCAGCTGAATTCCAGCACGTGGGTAGCATCCCAACATGTGCAGCAACTTGGTCCTGACCTGCTGGTTGCCCATCTCCAGCATTAAACCAAGGGCAGTCCCTTGGGTGCTGAAAGATTGGTGCTGAGGACAAGCCCTGGATCACTGCAGGACTGCCCTCCTCCAGCCTGGATGGGTGCCCACGGGGAAGCATCCTGCCTGCAGTTACTGGAAAGCAGATAGGAGCGCTCACACTGCCAGCTCTCACTTCTCACCACCAGCTTTTATTGAGCAGGGCAAGGCTGGGATGTGGCTGCAAGCAAGGAGCCCAGTTCCCTCCCATTCTCCACCAGAACAGCTTCACAAGCAAGCTCCCTGGCACCCTCCTGGGCTGTCCCGTGCCAAGGCTGAGACAGATACAACCCTGCAGCCTTGCCTGCCCCAGGTTTTCTTCCTCCCCAGCTGCAGAGCACTGACAGGACAGAGAAGTTTTGCAGCCCTGTGAGCCATCTCTGCTTGCTTCCACATCATGCTGTCCTCCCCAGCCAGTTCCAGCAGCACATCCACCAGCTCTGCTCCTCGCTGTCCCCAGGATGCCCTTGAACACCAACACACGGCTTGAGCTCCTCATCTTCAGCCCCAGACCTGGTCATGGGTCCTTTTGTCCTGCTGCCAACAGGGCAGATGGGGCAAGGGAGTCCTTGGTTCCAGGCTGTATTCCCGCCAAGGTCAGGCAAGAGTCCAGTCAGCTCTTCCCTGACAGAGTTCTGCTGCCCAGTGCAGCTTGGAGGGACATGATTCCACAAGTCTCCCATGCCAGGGGGAAATGCAACTGGCTCAAATCCAGGCAGCAAGATCGAGGCTGGGGGCAGAGCAGAGGCTACCTGCGTGGTGTGCCACATCTGCAAAGAGAGCATGGCATGGGGTGAACACTGCCAGAAATGGAGGGACACTTGGACCCCCAGGCCCTGCCCTGGATTCCCCTTCTCTGTGCCTGGCCTCTCTGACACCAAACTGCAGGGGTAGGGACTGCAGGCAGCCTCTTCATGGGGAGGAATGAGGGCGATGGGGCTGGGGTTGGTTGAGCCCCTAACAGCAGGCTTCAGACAAAATGGGGAAATGCTAGAGGAAAGTGCCAGCCACAGGTGACATACCTCAGAAGTGCCCACAATGAGTCCAGTCTGTGCTGTCATAGCAAGAGGACTGAGAAAGTGAGCTAAAGGATGGAAAGGGTAGAATAACCCAAACAATGACCAGTCAAGGACAGCAGGAAAGACACAGCTTGGCAGCAACATGAGGCTGAAACTGGAAATTCATGGATTCAGGAAACCTAGTGTGGTCTATGATGGTGATAGAGCTAAGCACTCTCAAGTCAAACAGTCCATCCATCCCCACCCCATCCAGCTTTGAGCAGCTGAGCCTGGAGACTATGAAGCACCGATTGAGCCTTCAGTAAAAAACCTATCTCCCCACAGCTGCCCACTGTCCCCTCCTGCTTTCTTCTGTGTCTGCTCTGCACAAATCCCTCACTTCTCACAGTGTCAGTAAAGATCTAAATGTTTAAAGAAGATGCTCATCCCAAAGAAATTAACTCACAAGACAGCACCCATACCTGCCCCTGCTCACTTACAGTTCACAGTCTTTCCGTCCCTTCTTGTCTTGTCTTCTCTTACCTCGGCTCTTGGACCTTCTCCTTCAAAAGGAAAGTACCACAAGAGGGGCTGATGTGTGGGAGACGAGACCCACAACTTCAGCCAGTAATGTTCCCCCGATGTTACTTACCTTCCCAACCTCATCAGGTCCTGCCGGGGCCTGCAGAGTGGGAAAAAGACAGAGTGGAGTGGTTATTGGGCAGTGCTGCATGTTGAGCTGCAGGAGGTGGCTTATTGACATGCCCCAGTTCATAGCACAATCTACCTGTTATCATTTGTGCTTAAAACAGACCCAATATCACGTCTCTCCATTTTATCAACTCCTCACCCAGGAGCTAATTACAGTAGGCAGAGAGAAGGCAGAGACCGCAAAGGGGCTGGCCAGCTTTGGTGACTCCCCTGGGGATGTGACATTTTGCCAATGAGGTAAGTTAAGTCTCAGCTGCTCTCAGCAACAGCTTTCATAGCTCATAGTTAAACAAGATGCAACATCCTGAGTAACAGACATGTGGGATTTGCTGCAAAGTTTCAGTAGTGGTTCTCAGCCACAACACACTTGGCTTAAGCATTCCCTTTAGGGGTCAAGGCAAGGACATCTACCATGCCTGCACTACAGAAAGGAGCGATGTGCAGGTGTGGAAGAAGCTTAAGGAGAAGCCAAAAGCAGCTGCAGCAAGAAGTTTTCACAGATTCTAAGGCAGCCTACACAAGTGCTCATAGGAGATCCCCTGGGATCTCCTAGGTAGAAAAACCCTAGGTAGAAAAACCACAAAAAGCTTAGGAAATTCCCTGCATGGAAAATAGCTGGAAGTGAAGGGGGGGAAGTAACACATGTGCTTCTTCCCACTCTCCCTTCTGCATTCAGTGACAGACACTCTAGAGAGAGCATGGAGCTGGGTCTGCTCCAGTACATCTGCTCATAAAATTGCAGGGGAATACCAACTCGGGGATCCTCAGGCTCTTCTTCCAGGCAAGGATCGTGTCTAATGGCTGCCCAGCAGGACATTCATCCCCCAGTTTTTGCAATACTAAATCACCTTTGGATCATGGAGGGTGATTGCCAGGACTCTCCACGCAGACAATACTGGAGAGGCTCTGTGGCAGGGACCAGATGCGGGCAGCACCAGAGCTGCTCACTGCTCCCACAGCACTGCAGTCCCCAGGCAGAGGCCCCATCCTGCCCAAGCTTTCACCACTTCTGGGACACAGTGAGCACCTCAAGGGGTTGACTAGGTGCCAGGAGTATGTGGCAGGTGGGTGCCACATCCATTCCTGTGCTGGATATCCACGCCATGTTGGTGCTGCATGTTTCAAGCTTTCATTTGTTGGCTTGGATGTAGACCTCTGCTTCCCAGCTCTGTCTGGAGCAGCCTCCATTAAATGGAGGCCCAAGGCCCAGCTGTTGAGCTTTCTCTTTGGGCCATAGTCACACTCAAGCATGCCAAGCCATGGACTTCCCTCTGAGCCACCAGCCTGGACACACCAAACACCTGCCTCAGAGCCATTGGCCTTGCTCCACAGGCAGATCCTCTGGCCAGAGGAGCACAGGCATGCCAAGGCAGCTGCAGGGCTGGGGTGCACAGGCATGCCTCCTCACAGAGCCATGGTTGCCTCAGCCCTGCAGTCGGTGTGTGGTGCCTGACCTTGGGGCACAATGCCACACACTCTTGGCTGTGGGGAGCAGATGCAGAGGTGTGGTGCAGCCTGCAGCTGAACAAAGGCCATAAGGACCATCAAACCCTAGTGTGAACGGGTCTCAGCACAGACAGGGTGCCCCCAGCGCATTCCTGTCCCACATGCAGGGTGAGGTGGCAGGGTCACTCTTGCTGGAGGTGTAAAACAAGCCCAGGGGTCCCTACCTGCACTCGCACTGCTTGTGCTCAGTGAACGCCATCTCCACGTAGGGTGCCTCCCCATTTGGCTTTATCTTCAGGAGCTGAAAGAGGAGCAAAGGTTACTTCCCAGCCAGCAGCAGGAGGGGGCTGAAAGGGCTCCTGAGCCAGTGCCTTGCCACCCCAGGCTCCCAGGAAGACGCATGTCTAACCTGTTCCTCAGGACCTCCAACAACAGAGACTCCATCTCTACACGTAGGCAGCACCGGCCAGGTCCAGCTGCCCCAGCAGCTTGGGAGGCTCTGCTAGTGCCATTCCATGTCTTCAGAGCTTTAATTTAAGTCCCATAGTCTTGGGATTTCCCAGCCTTAGAAGATATTTTTCTGTGTCTGCCATTGTGGAAAGCTTTCCCATATTTGACCACTTTGCACATCTCCCTTCTCTGAAGGAAATATCCTCCATCGGCAGGTTTTCCAGACCATTCCCATTGCTGCTGCCTCCTCCCATTCCCTTTCCCACAGCACTGAGTGTGAACTGACTGGAGTCAGTATCACAGTGACTCTCCCATCCAGGAGTACAGGATTTGCCCTATCACGTGTCACTCCACAGCCCAGCCTGAAGTTCAGGATAGACATCCAGGGGCTTCACAGAGTATGTTCATTATCGATGTGATTCACACTAGCCCCTGCAGAAGTGTCTGGCATTGCCATCCTGTGCACAGCAGCAGGATCCTTCCCATGGAGGGAGACCTATGCTTGGGGAGCTGCCTCTTGTTCATGTCAGGTCCTTGCTCCACCTCAGCCAAGAGTTTTTGGAAACTCCCACCCTGACTTTCCCACCACACTTTCAAACCCTGAGGGACCAAAATCACTGATGATTTATTGCAGGCACACTCTTATCTGTCATCCATGGCAAAGCAGAGCTTTTCCCTGCTCCCTGCAGCATCAGCAGGTTGATCTCTGGCAGCACAGTGGAAGGGCTGCAGCGTGAGGACAGCTGCTGCCCAATGCCTGGGGAAGAGTCGACCTGCCCAGGATGTCCCATCCCACATCTCACAGCTCTCACAGTGGGGACTGAAAATGTGGCTGGCTCAGCCCTTCATGTTCACCACGCCCTCAGCGTGAAGGCATTCACTGTCAGCACCACCACAGGCATCATCTGATACAGGAGAGCCTCACTTCTCCCTGCGATTCAGGGGCAGCGCCCAATTTGTCCCAGCAGGCAGTCATGGGCAAGTGGAAGACACCCAACACCATCACAAGACAGGGAAGGTCTAGAAAGATGACAGCAATGAGCAAGATGGCCCACACAAAAAGGAGAGGGCAGGGAAGCAGAGAGTGAGGCCAGTACCACCAGGGGTGACACCTGGCCTCAGGGGTAAGCCCAAAGAGCCGGCAGAGGGACCCTCCTGGCTTGGCATGCATTTGAGCAGCTGTGAGCCCCCTCCCTTGTTAGCCATGCTGCTACGATGTCTGCAAGTTCACCCTCCCGGTGCTTGGTGAACAGCCCACTACCTCCGCGGAGCAGCCACGGCCCCGCAGGGGCAGCACGTACCTGCATGGTGACCGTGCTGGTCTCCACGGGGACGCAGCGGAGACCCTCGTCCCCACAACAGCCTCCACAGCGCTGCAGGGAGACGCAGGAGGGTCTGAAAATGTACTCCACCTCGTTGGGGAATTCGTTAGTGACGTCTACCAGCTGCTCCAGCGGCCGGCAGAAACTACGATTCCAGATCTCCCGAAAAGTCAGGACTGCAAGAGACCGGGACAGGGTCTATAAGGAAGCGTCCAGAGAGGCCGCCAGGGCAGGTGCAGCAGCCGCGGTGGGGTCCTACAGCCATCATGGGGCACAGGGATGCAGAGGACCCCCTTTGCGCAGTAAGTCCATCACTTATTGGTGCGGGGGGCTCGCACAGCCACCACAGCCACCCCGATGGGCTCTTTCTCCCTCTGCCCGCCAGCTCCGTCTCCTCCCCAAGCACTCTGCTCACTGGCGGCCCCCGCAGCGGCGGGGCTCCCCCGCTCTCCAGCCCTCCCTCGGGCAGAGAGTCGCCCCTTCGGGCTTCCCAGAGGGGAGAGCAGAAGGCAGCCGGAGCGGAGCGCTCCCACTCGGGACCCCGCACGCCGGCATCGGAGTGACGGCAAGCCAGAGACAGGGCTGCGCTCCGCTCCCGCCCGCGGCGGTGCCCGGTACCGCAAGCGCCCGGGACGGGCTGCGGGAAACAGCTGCGGGACCGAACCCCGGCACAGCTCCCCGCTGCCTCCCCGGGCGTCGCCGCGGGGCTCTGGAGGCAAAATACCCCAGAGAACACCGAGCGCCCCCCGGCCCGGCGCGCAGCCCTCCCAGGACTGCCGCCCCCTCCCAGCCGGGGCACCGGCGGCCGCCCACAGCCAACTCACCGGGTGACTCCGCGCTGGCGGTCCCCCGCTCCTCCGGGGCCTGCGGGGAGGGAAAGGCGGGCGCTTGCGGGGGGGTACGGGGCGACCCGCCGCCGCTCCCCCGCCCACCGCCGAGAGGAGCTACCCCGGCCGTCACGGCCACCCCGAGCAGCGGCACCGGGGGGACGGGGTTGCCCCCGCTCCGATCCCCCTCCCACCCCTCGGCTCTCACCGGGGCGGGCGGCGCCCCCAGCGTCCCGGCCACCAATAGCCGCAGGAAGGCGCCGAGCAGCCGCATCGCCGCTCCCGCCGCCACGGCACCGACTCAGCGCCGCCGCTCCCGCCCCGCCGCCCCCGGCATAGCCGCCCCGCCGCCGGGCCACCGGCCCCGCCGTGCCGCCTCTGCCGCCGCCGGGCCATGGAGCGCGCCCCGCTCTGTCGCCGTATTTCACCGCCACCGCCCCGCCGCGGCCCCGCCCCGGCCCCGCCGCGGGGCGGGAGCAGGTGCCCGGCCCCGGCGGCCACGGGGACGGCCGGTGCCCCCGGGCGTGGCGGAGCCTCCTCCTCCAGCCCCCCGCGCTGCCTCCGGCCGTTTCTCCATCGGGCTACCCTGGCGCTTCAAGGGACCGGCCCGTGCCCGGTGCATCCCCGGCGGGCGGGAAGCCCCAGGGCTGTGTTGGACTCCTCGGCTCGCTGAATTCACTGCCCCATGCTCGTCACGCACCCTGCGCCTACCTGGCTGCCCTGTACCCACACGACAGCCCCTTCCCCACCCATCCTTCCCATTCCCTTGCTGTTGTTCTGTCCCCCCACTCAGACATCCCGTGACCATCCACCCACCCCATTCCGTGGGGCAAACTGCCCCGTGCCTGCCCCACCGGAGCCCTTTCAGAGGATTTCCAGCCACCACTAGCCCCAAGTACAGCATCCTGGTTCTGTCCACCATGGCGGGTCCCTCAAGCTTGGAAGGGAAGGGTGCACAGTGGGTCTGGGCCCTAATCCTGCTGCCAGCCCAGAGGAGCTCTGTGGCCTTTTCTGTTCTATTTTTAAGCCCCAGCGGCCAGGGACTCTGGAACTAAGGGAAGTGTGAAGAGATGCCAGCACGCAACACGATCCCTTGTGGGCTGCAGGTCCCAGGGAAATAATGGGCTCTGTATCCATGCCAGGATTCATGTTTCTGTCCTCCTGGGAGAGTGGGGAGGCTGCTCCAGGGCTTCCCTACCCACCACTGTGTGAGGTCTGTCCCTGCAGCATGAGGACATCAGTGGCCTGTCCCACAGCATACCTGTGGGTATGCAGGACAAGCCAGCTGCCTGTCCTCAGCCCTGTTGGGCCATGCAGGTGGCAGCGGCTCAGGCATCAGCGGGAGCTGAGCTCTGTCCAGAGCTTCTAGGCATTGGTACTACTGAGTGTGTGAGAAAGCTGCTGGAGCAAAGCCTGGCAAATTAGCATGGAGATGATGGAGAGATAAGCACACAGAAATCCCAGCCCCACTGCAGGTCCGGGTGCGCTGCAGTTCATCACTCAGCGGCACAGCACCAGCTCAGCAGCTGCTGGGGGCTTTGGTGCCTGTTCATACTCTCACCACTGGCTCGGCAGCAAGGAGCAGGTAACATCCTTAACGTCGTGACTGGAGCATGCCCATGCTCTCCCTCTATCACCCTATGGACTCTCCTGGGCCAAGGGGACCCCCCCACACACCTTCCACAGGGATAGTTGTGAGATGGGGGTGAAGGGAGCATTTCCTCCCACCTAAGAGCAGAGGCCGCCCTGAGCAGCAGCTGCTCCCAACTCGTTGGACAGAGAGAATCCTGTTATTGTAAAGACCGTGACCACACGGGGCCTCACGCCTGTCCTTGCAGGAAGGTCCCTTGGGGCCACCTCTCAGACACAAGGCCAGCCTCTGGCGCTGGAGCAAAGGGCTCTCCCCCAGGAGCCCTGTGGCTGGGAGACCAGCCCTTAATTGCCGAGTGCAATCCTGTTCCTGGTCTGAAGCTGTTTCCTCAGAGGCCTTGGGCAGAGTTTACATTCCTGGGATGAGCATCCACTTTCTAGGCAGCATGGAACAGAGACAGGAGAAGAGAAATAATATTTGGACACTGGTAACCTGTGACCAGCAACATCCTCCTGCCTATGGGAGAAACATCCAGCTGGCTAGGGCCACAATTGCTTGGTTTCCCTTCCGCCATGCTCTGTCCCTGGGGCCAAACCTGCCCCTCCCCAGCTGCAGGATAGGGCTGGAGGTCGATTCTATAAATGTACCGGCATGTCCCTCGTACCGCCTCCCACCCGGCTCTGGGGAGCAGCATTACGCACTTTGGGAACAAGGGACAGAGGAGGCTCAAGGGACAGCCAGGGACATAAGGCAAATAGAGACGTTTCCTTAAAGAGCAGATGCCTCCCCTTCGGTGAGCCCCATGCAGTGGCTGCTGGATGAGAGCATTGCCTTGAATATGCCGCTGCCTGTCTGTGCCACCTCCCTGCCCTGCTCACAAAGCTTGCTGTGGCTCCTAGGTGCCAGTGAACCCTGGCTGTCCAGTGGGGAAGACCAGCCCTGGCACCTGGCTGCAAGCATGCCATGGCACATCTCTGCGAGGGAACAGCGTCACCTCCGTGCTGCCTACATCTTCTGGGTAAGGGGCAAGAGCAAGACCCTTGGCTGCCCATGAGCACTGAAGGAGCCCAGAGCAGGCAGCTGCTCTCTCCTGCAAAACCTCACCCTGTGCATCACAGGTGAGGTCCCTCTAAGTCACCTTTTCTGAAAACAGCCCCATTTCAGCATCAAAATCCCTTTGTGGGCAACTTATCCCCTGCAAAATCCCACCTTTCGCATCTCACGTAGAAAGAGCCCAACAAAAACTTGTCCCTGAGTCACTCTTAAGCTGACTGTAGGCTTAAGGATCTTCCGCATCACCCCTGAAGCCCTCAGAGAACACCTCTGAAATCCTCAGGGCATTATTTTTGTTCTACTGCTATTTAGGACACCAGAGTCAGTCTCATCAAAGCTTTAGGCTTCCTCCAAGGGAAGTGCCAAACCTTCTATGCTCCAGCGCCTGGCACAGTCACCCTCTACGTGGCTGACCCCAGTGGGCAAGAGCCCCTCCAGCAGCTACCTATGTCTTGCACTGTGAATGCAGTCCCGAGGTCAAAGCAGCACAAGGATGTAAGGCACTGGGCTCCTCACACCTACCCTTTATCCCACAGCACCCATGTCTCACCCTTGCTGTTTCATTTGATTGCTTTCCCTGGCCCTGATCTCTCGTAAGAGACTCTCCTAAGCTCTACTATCAGTGGCTTGGTCCAATGGCTAATACTGAGGTAAACCAGATCAATCATCTGCAGCTTTTGTCTCTGCAGTGGGGATGCAAGGTGAAAGACAGAGGGGCTTGAGACTGGCTGTTGGACCTGCTTGTACCTGCATTTGAGAGTAAGAATGAGGATGGGAATGGTCTGGCAGGGGCCTCCCCAGCCCTAGCCTCTGGACAGCAGGGACCTAGACCTCTCTGCCAGAAGACTGCTGCTGACTTCTGGGAAATGCGGGGCTCTCCAGTGCCCTTGCAGGCAAGCAGGGCTGCACCAGTGACCCCTGGATGGTCAGTGTTGCTCCTCAAGGAAACAACTTGCAAACAACCTGCCTGGGCACCTGGGCCCTTAAGGACTCCTCAGAGCTCTGCTGCAGCAGATCTGACTCCGAAAGATGCCCTTGGCAGCACATCTCTCATCCCTGGCGGCTGGCCACGGTGGCGTCAGTGCCTCTCCCAGCCCAGGTGCACAGGGGGATGTGTTTGCTGAGGGAGAGAATGACAATAGGGGGAAATGGGCTGTGCCGTGCACCCCAATGGTGGTGGCTCACAGCCCCGGTCACTGCTGCCCGTGGCAGACGGAAGCGTCCGGCCTTAGTCAGCCCCGGCCGCACGTGGCAGGAACTCTGGTGTTTGTTTTGGTTCCTGGGGAGGGGAGTTCAGCCTCCCTGGGGACCCACAACCAAAACCACAGGCACCTGACAGTCCATCCCCATGCCTTGGGACAGCAGGGTCTGGTCCCCATGGGTCACAGGCACTGGGGGCTGGCCTAGGTCATACAAGAGATTAGGAGGGGCATGGGATGGGCACAAGGGCTATCTGAGAGCACTCAAGGCAGAGGACCTGGGCAATGGGAAGTTGTGGAAAGCCTGGATGCTGCTTCCAGGCATGACTTAAATCCCCTGTGGGGACATGGACAATGCCACTAAGGAGGAGGTCCTTGAGATTGTCAGATCCAAGCCCTGGGAAGCTGTGGCCCTCATCCAGCCAGTGCTCCAGGAACAGGTCGACCCAGTACTGCTCAGCTTAGCACTTCCACTTTCAGCACAGGCTTAGTTCAGGGCTGAGACTGAGCCTGGGGCAGGGGACAGAGTTGCCTTCCCACCAGGGCAAAGCTGTGGGCAGATGGCAAAGCAATGCCAGCAGTGGATGGGAGGGTTAATGACCACAAGCCATCTCCCAGCCCAGCCATCAGTCAGCTGTGCCTGGTGGGGAGGGGACTAGGGAGCACACCCTGCTGGGCACCCATGCTCAGTGTCCAGGGGATGAGCAACCACATGCGGCAGGGACTGGCCAGACCATGGGTGTTTGCAGGAATGCACAACCCAGGAGCAGGGTGAGGAGCCAAATTGCAGCCCTGAGCATAGCTGGGTGCCTACAGGTAAGTGTTCTGTCAGCAGCCCCAACAGCAAGTGCAGTCACTATGCAAAAACAACAGCCCCTTGCACATGAGCTGCTGAGAGTCCACAGTGACACAGCACTCACAGCACACCTCACCCTCTTCTGTCCAAGCTCCTCTCCTGAAGCCCCGGGTGGGACCTGAGCCTCCAAACCCCAGAAAGCCTGCACAAATTTCTCTCCAGCAGCTGCAGAATGCTGTTTGGGAAAAACAAGGACTGTGGCCAGGACAGACTGGTGTAGCAGTGTGTGTGACCTTCTGCCACCAGCAGAGATGGAACACCCTGGGCCTGCACGGGGCGGGAGGCACAGGGTATGGTAACCGCGGGAGGGGTGAGACACTCCCAGTGGGAGCAGAGCAGCCCTCTCCCCAGGAAACAGATAGAGGTTACTTTTCCACCAGAGAAGCAAGCATATTCTGCACATTTATCACGTTTCATCTACCCTGGGGAAAGGGCAGTGAGCACTGAATGGAGAGGAGAGGCACCCAGGCATGAACTGCCTGCTGCTCTGCTGCTGGCCCTCACCTCCCAGCTTTCCAGGCCCAGTCAGCCAGTGGGCAGGGGCTGCCAGGCACTTTTCTCCCCTGCCAAACTGGAACCCGATCCACACCCAGCCCAGAGCTTCTGGCTGCTTATCATGTGGATGCAGTTCTCCTGCTTTTAGCTGTCATAATATTGACACAAAGCAAAATAATAGTGATGGCAAGACTCTGCCTGGCTCTGGAAGGCAAACAGGCAAGGAGACGGGAGCAGCAGACGCCACTATTATGTGCGATGGGGCAGCAGCCAGGGCTGCTTCCAAGCTCTGCTCCCCTGCATCATGCCTGCTGATAAGGGGGCTGTGGGATGTGGACAGAGGGGGATGCAGGCTCCACAGCACGCTCTCCTTGCTGAGGAACGAACGTGTGCATCGGCAGGGCTTCATCCCAGAGGCTTTCCCAGAACGTGGGTGGAGGAGTGGCTCATCTCTCCCTTTCCCTGAAACCTGGCAGCCGCTGAATAGCTGCCATCACCCGCAGCAGACAATGAGCAAAGCAATCCCAGGGCCAGCTGCACTGCCGGGAGTGCATGAGCAGAGGAACTGTGGGGAGCTGGCTGGTGACCAGGAAGCAGCCCAGACTGCTGGTGTCACGGACCCCCTTGGTGACCACAAAGCATCCAGGCCACACTTTGTCTCACCCCAAGGGCTTGGCTTCCTGCAGCTGCGCCAGGTTTGCTCCAGAGCTTCTCTGAAGCCAGCCTGGAGGGATGGGCCTCCAGCATCACCTCCTCTGTGGCTCAGCCAGCCTGCCATGTATCCTCTGAGCAGTGACAGAGCCATAGCCAACACCTGCACAATGCCACTGAGCTTTCTGAGTCCTTGTGCCTTTGGTGGCACTAGGCAAAGCCAACGCCTTTTCAGGGTATGAAGGCCCAGCACACTGCTAGTGATGCTGAGGACAGCACCTCCTGCCCAGCTCTGTACATTGCTCCGTCATCCCTTGTTGCAGTTTATTTTCCTACATGACATGCAGTGACTTCCCACACTTCCCTCATCTCTTCCTGACCAGCCTGGCCTTTGAACTGGCTGCCTCCAGCTGCCTGCATCCCAAGAGGAGACCTGGGCAACTGCCATAGATGAATGAGCCGACAAGTGAGGATCCACATCCAGGGCAGGCATTCGGACGCCAGCTTCCCATGCCTCTCCCAGGGGCCGGGAAGGGCGAGACGCAGCCCACCCTGGGCTGCTTCCACAACAAGCCCTAGAAAAACCTTCCTGCTTCCCAGCCTTGGTCTCTATTTTTAAGGCTCCTAAAAGGAGTGGGGTGCAAATTCAAACTTGCTGGCAGGAGAGATGGTTCCTGAGCCAAATTCAGAACCGCCTACTCATTTTCCATGGGGATTGTGGACTCCATCGGTATTGCAAGGGTCTGGCTATGGGATCAGCCTGCCTGTGGGTGCTGTGCTGACGTGAGGATGAGACAGCAGCCATTTTCCAGGCAGAGACAAGCGCATGTACACACAGGCGGCCGAGCAAGAAGCTGCATCAAATCCTTCACTAACCTGAGGCACTAAATCCATCCTGCTATTCCCCAAAGCAAGCCCTGCCTGTTTCTCTTTGGCCACCCAGGCAGTTATGGCAGCCAGGCTTTCCAGAGGATGACCAGTTTAGGAGACAGTTGTTACCAGGGTCATCAGCGAAGACCAGCAGAACACGTGCCCTGGTACCTGCAGCGTCAGATGCGAATTTCAAGCATGCCAAAACTGTTGATGACTCAGACAATGTGTGCGTGCGCCTGCAGAGCTGCAGAGGTCAGCTTTCCAGCTATTCACGTACCTGCATTTGATCACCAGCTGTTTGTTTGGGGGGTTTGTCTTCTTTTCCTAGAAGCTTGAGTTTTAAACATGCATTCCACACTCAGTTCAGCTCATTATTTTCATCCCCTTGACTTACTAAGTGATCTACTTTCTCCCCTGTAGCATGCCGAAAACACTGGTTTGAGCTCCCTCAGCCCTTCAGCACATTCACTCCTGCCTCTACATCGGTGGCTGCAAGAGCTTTGGGATTGACTTGTTTTTGTCTCAGGCATTTGAGCGTCGACTTTCCAAAGAGCAATCATGTCACACCAAAGATACCTTTGGTGCATCCTTCCTCTTAGACTGTGCTTCATGTTCCCCCCACTCCCATGCACTGTGACATTCTTAACTCAGTCACTTGTGCTCAGCAAGTGGCTTAGGCACCTAGCAGTAACGCTGCTTCTTCCCATGTTGCCCATCCAGTCTTCACAGTCCATGCTGTGCTGACAGCCTGCACTGTTGCTCCTGCTGGGCCGTGGCTCGGCTGGCTCTCTTCTTCTGGCTCCTTCCTTTCGCCTGTGCTGAGCGTGAGCAGCTCACTTTGCTTACCCTGGTGTTGCAGACGAGTCCAATTACTAGAGTTCAGGAAACTGATTCCCCTCCCTGGCATTTCGTCCAGCCCACTTACCCGCTGAGAGTTTCTAATCCAAACAGCCTCCCAGTACAAGATGTTCCAGTGCTCCCAGGCTCTACCCAGCCTCTATCCTGCCTTGTCCTCCCTCACATGAGCACTTGGGGGATGACATTCAGCCTCCAGGGATGCAGAATTCACTGGGAGGAGGAAAGCAGTGTCTCCAGCAGCCATCCCTGATGGTACAGAGCAGGATGCTGTCCTGGGTAGGCTGTCAGCTCTCCAAGGAGGTGAGACAGTTTTCAGCCCCACTGCAGGCCCATAAAATGTGCTGCCATGCTTATCCAGCCAGCTCATCCCCTACTCAGCTCTTTTGTCTCCAGCACCACCACCATCTGCAGTTGTGTCAGCTTCATTGCTTGCTCATGCACCAGCTGGGAAGCTGAAGCCATCGACTCTGCCCCAGAGTCCTGGGTACGCCCAGGAAGGGAAGGAGGGTGTGCTGTGGAGGAGGCTGTGTCTGTAGCAGCAGAGGGGGCGTCCTGCTCTGAAACACTCAGCAGCTGTGGACCACCAGGTGAGACTCCTTCCAGCTGCCTACGGATGCACACATACACCCCCCATCTTATTGCTTCTGCCACAGTGGCCAGAACAGCCTACAAGGCAGCAAGATTTTAGCAGAGTACATCAGGACACCAACATGCATCTTTCCAGCTGCCTTCTCCATTTGCCCCGGAGTCCCTGCACTGCCTTTGCTGCCACTCCTCCTCCTCACTCCCATTTTCAGTCCTCCTGGGCACTCCTTGTCTAACTCACTGGGTCCTGACAGTAGCTGCTGGCTAATGACAACCAGATGTCTTGTAGCCATGGGCCTCCTGAGCAGCCTGGATTTTGCCTTTCAGCTCTCCAGAGAGCCACAGTTTCTGGCTCAGCTCAGCTATGCAAGGCTAACAGCTCCTGAAATCCCCATTCGGAGGCTTTCATTCATGAAACACAAGGCAACAGACCAAGTGCAGGACTCTGCCCCTCAGGGGACACCAGACTGCCAGCTCTCTTATGCCAGCTGTTGCAGCAGTGCCCGGCAGAAAGTGCTGTAGGGAACAGGGCAAGAACAGCACAAAAAGGGGAAAAGCTCTGTAGCCTGGCAAGGCACTGGGAAGAAACTGTCCCATAATAGTTACTGAGACTGGAGCAGGGAATGTAAACAGCCCAGCACCCACAAGGAGGTCATAACCTCAGGGCCCAGTTTCCCTTCCTCTTCTCTGTCCTGCCTAATCTCCAAGAGCTGCTCTGTTTACTAGCAAGATAAGTAAACAAAGGAAAGCTCCAAAGCAATGATTTTTTTTTTTTTTTGGCTAATTCACTGCATGTCCCAGTCCCCGGGTGCATGTGTGGGAGCTGTTTCTGCTCACCAAGGCAGCTGGCACACAGCACTGCATGGGCACAGCCAGGGGCAGCAGCAGGCAGCTGATGGGCACGGGCAGCCCTGCCCTGCCCTACCTGCAACATGGCTGTGCAGAAGGGCAAAGGGAGATGGGGTTTCCCCACACAGATGCAGAGCTGGGCAGGCCTTGCTCCAGGGAGCCTCTGATTTACATGTGATGGAAGAAAACAGACACTCACAGGAAGAGAAGGAGGAGAGAGGGCATCAGGGAAGCAGGACGTGGCCAGTCAGCACAGCAGAGCCAATAGCTGGGCAAATCCCGTCACCCTCCACTGACTCTCTCCAGGGGCAAAGGACAAGACAAGCTCTTCATGGAGGGAAACTCTGAATTCCAGTCAGGGCCATAGTCCCCCGCAAGCACATCCAGCCAAACCCAGAAGCATAGCCTTTTGCCAGGTGTTGAAGGGATGTGGCAAGCTTCCTTTTCCAGGCTGCCGGGTGCTCTGGCTTCCAGGCATACAGGGGCACTTGAGGAAGGAGGAGGAGAGAGGTCTGGAAAGACTCTCAGTCCACCTCAGGTTTTGGACGACAAATCACCTGCATTAAGTCGTGAAGAACCAGCACACCAGCTGTTGGTATCTTGCCGGAGACCCAACAGTCGCTGGATGGCAGCTGGCTGTAGGGTGAGTCCTAAAGGAACCAGACAAGCACAAAAAAGATGTGAGGAACATCCAAGGCCCCACAGGCCTCTGCATGAAGCAACTGCTGAAAACTTCCAGCATAAACCAGTTTGCTTTGATTTCCTAATCTAAAACAACAGGACACAGATCAGAGCCACAGAGTAAAGCAGCACGGCAATGAGAATCATTCCGTGGCTCCTGCCTGTTCCTTGAACACATTGCTCCAGGAACCAGACACAAAGGAGCTACATTCCTGCCTTATCCAGGGCCGGTTCTGTCTCTGCCAGCAAGAACAATTGGACTGCCAGGAACTGCGCCTTTCCCAGCCCATTTGCTTTGGCTTTTCACCCCCAGCCCGCCGCCTGGTCCAAAGTAAACCCCTCCGGGCGGGCCTGCCCGCGGCCCCGGGCCCCGCCCGTCTTCCGGGAAACGGCAGCGCCGCCGCTCATTGGCTGGCCGCCGCCGGGGGGCGGGCGTACCTCGGCAGCCCTGCCAATGGAGCGGCGGCGTGGCGGAAGCGGAAGGGTCGCCGCCATGCCGGGCGCCGCCGAGCGGGGCTCGGAGCTCTCGGAGCAGATCGAGGCCTTCGCGGCGCGGCTGCGGCGCGGTGGGGAACGGCCGCGCTCCGAGGACACGGCGCGGCAGACGCTGTCGCTGCTGCGGAAGATCGTCGGGCACGGGCGATGGAGCCGGGCCGGTGAGAGCCGGGTGGTGGCAGGGCCCGGCGGCGGGAGGGCAGTGGCGGGGGAGCTTCTGCGAGGCCCGGCGCCCCGGTCGCGCTGTCGGTGCGGAGGGAGCAGCGAGGCCGGGGCAGGGCCAGTGAGGGAGCCCCCGGGAACTGGAGCCTCGCTGACAGCGGCCAGTGGGTTCCCAGTGCTTGTCCTGCCGCCGCGCGGCCTTTCGCAGCCCGCTGTGCTCCCGAGCAGCATTGCCTGAGGAGCTTCCTCGCTCCAGCCTGGCTTTTCCAGCGGCGTCAGTCCGAGCACGGACCTTTCCAGCAGCACGTGGTTTCCTCTTTCACTAAACGCACCGCTTATGGTCTTCCCTAAGTCCGCATTGTGTCCAAGCGATTCCCACTGCAGAACCTGCCGTGGGACGAACAGCTTTGTGAGGGGCTCCTTGCTGTTCTCGGTGCTGAGGTGCCCGTGCCAGAGCAGCCACTGGCCCTGGGATGTTGAGGGGGTGCGCTGGTTTGATGCTCACGTGGGTTTGCTCTGGGCAGCGTTAACCAATGCCCTCCTCTCTTCCAGGGGAGCTCATGGATCTGATCCGGACAGAGGGCCAGAGGATGACGGCAGCTCAGCCGTCAGAGACAACTGTGGGCAACATGGTGCGACGAGTATTGAAGGTCATTCGTGAGGAGTATGGCAGGTGAAGTTTCCCTCTTGCTGCCGGTATCTCTCTAGAAGCCTAGAACAGTCCTCCCATGCAACATGTTCATTTGCTTCTGTGAAACCACGTTAGTTTCCATCACTCCTTTCTCCCCTCTTTCTTAGAGAAGGATTTAGCAAGTTTAACATCAAAGGCAAGCCTGTTGTTTCCAGTGTGGCTGATGACATTTCCTCTATAGAAACCACTTGGTGTATGTGTTGTGGGTGCATGAGAACAGTCTGTGCCCTGACCTTGGGCTGTTCTCTCCTTCTGTTCCCAGGAGGGTCCATCCTGCTGGAGCAGTAGCCTCGAGCCTGCTTCTCATCTGTGGACAGCAGTGTTTGCACATGAATTAAGGCAGCACTTCTGGCAGAGATTTGAGTGTCTCTCTGCCTAGACAGCTAGGGAAGCTTATTGGTGTGGTGTGCCTCCTCTGTGTGGCTTTCCTTCCTGTCTCCTCACATCCAAGTGTGCTGTGCTGTGGGGACATTGCTCAGCCTGGCTGTGGCCCTGCGCTCTTTCCTGAGGCTGAAGAGCTGCTTCTCTCCACAGGCTTCATGGGCGCAGCGAGGAAAGTGATCAGCAAGAATCCCTGCACAAACTCCTGACTTCTGGAGGACTGAGCGAGGATTTCAGAACCCCTTATCCCTCCCTCAGAGCTAACGTTATTGAAGCTATTAATGAGATGCTGATAGAGCTAGGTACGACTGGGTCTGAACTGCTCCTGAGAGGAGCTTCTTATGGGATGGGACTGATGCTTCCCCCTTCTCTAGGTGGAAAGAAAACAGCAAGGATATGGGAGGCTTAATCTGAAGGAACTAAGGGACTGAAGCCCTGCTGCTACCAGGACTTAAACTAAGTCCTCTGCTTTACAGGGAGATGGGTGGAACATTGTGGAGGGAACAGCATGGGGAGTGTTGGCCTGTGCTCTTGGTCCTCTGGGAAGTCTTGAGTCCTCTGAAGAAGAGTCTAAAAAATATGCCAAGGTTGGACTTAATCCCTTTGCACATACAACCTGACCCTTGTCACAAAGCACCGTGATACATTTTTCTTTATCTGTGATACTTGTGACAGATCAGGGACCTGACTCGCCTTCTGAGGCCCAGGTTGCCTTGCTATTGAACTGCAAAACTGTTGAAGGGCTATGTGCATGGTGGTTATCTAGAGTAGTGCTGACACAATCCACTCCCCTCATGACAGAATTTTCAATAGAGCTATTTCTATGCATAGCTAGGACGCATGGGGCATTCAAAGGCCGGCTTCTTGGTCCCTCTCCCCTGGCAAAAAGAATGGGAAGAAAAGCTGCTCCTGCTCTATTAGTGCTCATAACATGGTTCTAGTGAAAAATTATCTTGTTGGAGGACAGTCCTAGCAGCACAAGTGTTGCTTTTCCACCTACGTCTTCCTTTTGTCGCAGAGGGCACCACTGATAACATTGCGATGCAGGCGCTGGAGCACATCCACTCCAATGAGGTGATCATGACCATCGGCTACTCGCGCACTGTTGAGGCCTTCCTGAAGGAAGCTGCCCGCAAGCGGAAGTTCCAGGTCATCGTGGCGGAGTGTGCGCCATTCTGCCAGGTAAGGCCTGGGCTGGCTGTCTTCTCCAGGCACCATCTTGTCCTGCGCATTCTTACTAAAAGCTTGTCCCTAGAGGCAAGTTGAACATTATGGAACTTCCTTTGCAGTTGAGAGGCTGGAGACGGCTTGTTATCCTACCCCAGCATCCTACAGTCAGAGGGCTGTATTTGTGTTCCATTGCTTGGTATTTTTGCAATTCAGACGAGAATTGAGTGCTGCTATCTCAACAACTGAACTGCAGGAGCTATGTCCCAGGGGACCAATTGGATTCTCCCTCTTTTTAGGGTCATGAAATGGCTGTCCGACTATCTAAAGAGAATATTGAAACTACTGTCATGAGTGATGCAGCTATTTTTGCTGTCATGTCTCGAGTCAACAAGGTAAGGAGGGCTTCATTAGAGGAGAGATTAATGGCAGGTTGAGTGCTTATGCCTCCTAAATGCAGGTCTCAGCAATGATGGATATATTTCTGAAGACTCAAAATTGTAATAGTCCCTGTTTACAGCTGGGGTGGAGATTGTCTGGAACCCTAAGTCAGTATGATGACGGAATGCATGGTGATAGGTTTTTTTGGTTTAGTGGCTTACAGGCAGAACAGTTACAAGAGAACCTCAAAGGATTAACCTCAGTTTTTAAAGAAGATGGAACAAAAAGCAGCATTTCCAAAGGGAAGAAACCCCCCTTGCCTGGAACACAAGATGGCTGGTGAAGGGAATCACCCTGGTGAAGGGTGTGTCTTTTCGAGCACACCTGTTCTGTACTTCTATAGAGATGAAGATGTGGCACCCCAAAGTAAAAAAAAAGAAAAAAAAAGTACCTGTAACATTAAAATCTAGCCACATTAATTCATTTCTATATATTTTAAGCTGCTTTACATTATTCCCATTTTACTGCAAGCAGTCAAATTACTTGTACAAAGTTTACTTTGTAGGCTTGTAGAACAACAGGGACCACAGCCCAGTTTTGGCTTGGTGTTCCCTGCAGTAGAACATACATTTGTCCTCTGAAGTTCTCTGTGCTGGCTTCACCATGCTGGAGTCATGTTCTTGTTAGAGAGGAACATCTCAGTGCAGAGCCAGTGCCAGATGAAACAGATCAGGCATCCAGCTGCCCTATAACTTCAGCCTTTGGCTGGCTGGCTGTTCTGACACGCTCCTCCTCCAGCTCATCTGTCAGGGTCCGAGCCAGGAAGTGTTCCTTCCCCAGTTTGCTGTGGAACATGCTATCTTCTAATGCTGATTTGCCCTTTTAAGGTCATCATTGGTACAAAGACAATCCTGGCCAATGGTGCCCTGATAGCTGTGAGTGGGACTCACACTCTGGCACTGGCAGCTAAACACCACTCCACTCCGCTCATCGTGTGTGCTCCCATGTTCAAGCTTTCACCACAGGTAAGTACAGCAGCCCTTCAGGACCGTACCTGCAGGGGCTTTTACTTGTGGGAGCTTAGGTTGGAGAGCACTATCTGCCAAGGTTGATAAATGAGCCATCTCCCCCATCTGGCACTGTTCCTTCAGACAAATCTGGCACACCTCAGGATCTCCTTGAAGCTCCCTCTTCTGCCCCATGTGCAAAGCAGAGCATTGGGTATAAGGATGTAGAGCACTGCCTACTAGAGACTGACATCACCGTACTTATTTTTCCTCAACCACAACAGATTTCAGTTTATACTATTAGTGTTGAAAGGCAGAGGAGGTAGAATGAGATGCTCAAAACTGTTTCTTACACTCAGTACTTTTTCAGTATTGTCAGATGAAGTTGCAGACTGAGGAAGTCACTGTTCCAGTTCCGTAGGCTTTGCAGAAGGCTCTAAAAGCTCTGAGGAAAAACCTTTCACTTTAGACATTAGAGAGGTTCTAGACATAGACACTATGTAATTACTGTAAACAGATGTAATATCACCTGGCAAGTCATCTTCCTCTCCCAGTAGTTCTCTCCAGTGCCAGGACCTGTTTTCACTAGGATAATCAAGTAGGTTGTTTTTTTCCTGACCTTCCTGTACTCCTTCTTTAGTTCCCTAATGAAGAAGACTCATTCCACAAGTTTGTGTCACCACAGGAAGTGCTGCCATTCACAGAAGGTACTGGTTCTTCTTCATATGTCTGGTCAAGCTGCTTCAGGCTATAGTTTTTAATTTTTTTTTTAATAACTCACATAAAAATTAAGTGTAAGACTGTCTTATAACCCAGGACAGAAAATCCTTTCCTATTGTCCTTAGCAGAGAAAAGTGCTGGGAACCATCTAATTTTGTAACTTTCTGTTACAGAAAGTGCAGAAAAAGGATTTCTTTTGAACGCTGTCTTTGCAGTTTTGCTTCAGCTCTGAAATAGTGTTTTATTACAGGATGGTGATAATGATGCCAGGCAGGTGGCAGTTTCCTGTGGGAGAGGGCAGATGGCCAACACTGAGGGCAGCTTCCGTTCTCTCCTATAACTTGTGTTAACCTTTGAAACCCAGTATCTCTGCAGTGAGCTTCCCACACAAGCACCATCTTTAGAAAGGCATCAGCACCCAAGCCCATTTTCAGATAGCAAAGTCTCTTCCAAAAGCCCCACTTCTATGTTACGACGACTTTTGAAATGAAGACACCAGGCTCCGCACCAGTTTTTAGTTTTGGCCTTGTGAGCATTTCTTTAAATAATAACTTCAGGGTGGCACGTGCATAGTCAGTTTGTTTAGGGGCTCAGGAAGATGTGCAGAAGGCTAAATGTACTTCAAGTCTAATATTGCTGCTATTCACTTTACAGGGGAGATCCTGGCAAAGATCAACGTTCACTGCCCAGTTTTTGACTATGTCCCTCCAGAGCTCATTACTCTCTTCATTTCTAACATTGGGGGTAATGCACCTTCTTACATCTACCGCCTCATGAGCGAGCTCTACCATCCAGATGACTACGAACTCTAATACTGTGAAGCACCTTACTCTCCAGACTCTTCTCTTTATCTTTAGAAAGATACAACAGCTAATTCAAGTGTACATTACAAAGACAGGTTGCTGTGGGAAAGCAGTGGGGAATTTGCTCAGCAATGTCTTTCCTACCCAAAAGCAGCAGAAGGCAGAGCTTGTGTACAGATTTTGACTTCTGTGCTGTGTTAGAAACTGTGTGGAGCTGCTAAGCCACTTTGATTTTGAAGCAAGGCATATGTGTAAATCTGGGGCAGCTAGGCTGTTACTTCAAAGTGCGCTGCAATAAAGGCTGTTTACAGTGATCTCACTGTTAAGCACATTTTCCATAAGCAGTTGTTTTGTTTGTTTAACTAGCAGGAGTTTTACTAGTGTAATAAGTTGGCTGCACCTATGATGCAGCAGCACGCTTTATGGTGTGCTTCCACATGCAAATGTGATAGGAATGGGAATCCATTAGCAGTTGTCTTCAAAATGGATATTTAACTACTTAGTTACTTCTGTGGGGTTATACTGGGATTTATAAATCTCTCACTCAAGAGTGGAAGCTCCAAGGAGCTGGAGAAAGCAGCTGGGTGTGTCATTCATTGCCTAGTTAAATGTTCTTTTGATTCTAAATTGGCCTATATATACTATGAAGCTGGTCGGTCCTCATTCCAACCACTGCCATGAGCCCAAAGAGTGAGTTCAGTATTAATTTTATTAAGAAATACCTCCCAATTTTCAAAGCACTTTCATTAAATACACTATTTCATAAAATACACAAATTCAGTTCCTCTCTCTATTATGCAGAATCATGCTGTGCTTGCAGGAAAAAAGTGCTTTGCTTTAGTAACTGCGAGTTTCTGCAACTCCTTGCATCCCCGAGTCAAGCACTGACATAGGGCCCAGACTTAGAGCACAATTCCTTAATGTTGAAGATGCTTCTCCAGGCTACAAGGGGTGGGCTTCTCCTGCCATGTTCTCCTGGCTGGTCTCTGCTTCTTAGGTCAGTACCTGGAGCAGAACTTTGGTGAATGCACTGGCTCAGAACTTGGCTCCACACAGGATATTGTTTAATAACAAGGCTCATGGATCATACCAACACTTCTAGAGGTTGCAGCTTACAGTCTTAACTTTTTTTGAATAGGGTCCTTTTTTTCCAAATAGCTGCCATGCTTGCACCATCTTCCGCAGTCTAGTCAAATTAGGTTTAGGCTGGAGGGAGAAAAATTAAGAAGCACTAAATCATCAGTGAGTAAATGAGCTTCAAGGTTTCTATACTCTTTGCCTTAATACTGTCATTCCAAAGTTTTTCTAATATCTAATTCAAAGTCCCATCTGACTTTCAACAGAATCCAATTAATAACAATAAGCACAGTAATAGCAAAAGGGAGGAGTAATGATTTTGTTTTAAATTTAAATGTAACTTGATCTAGTGGAAGGCATTCCTGCCCATGGCAGGTGGGGTTGGAACTAGATGATCTTTAAAGTCTCTTCCAACCCAAACCACTCTATGATTTTATAATAAGTGTTGCTATTCCTTTGTTTTTTCCCCATTTTATAGCATCTTAAACTTTGGGGAAGTAGGCTTTTTTTTTTAAATTAGCATCTTTGCCACTAGTAGAATATCAGAATTCATATGCTTTCTAAGTTTTACACTTAAAAACTGCCATTACTTTAAATGTATGCTTAACCTTAAGGACACTATTCAAGTCAATGTGACCATTCAAATGATATATGGTAAAATCCTTGCTAAAGTGTTCACAGGACAGATGATTTATGTTCTAAAATGTTCTGACTGGTAACAATATGTAAAAAGTCAAGTAATATAAAGCCAGTGGAGGGTTTTTCAAACTGGCCTATTGTAGTTCTAACACACTACATGATGTGCCTCTGATAATCCAGAGTGCAGATTACCAGAGGTGAGTCCAACACAGTACCTGTTCTTCCTGCTGTAGATGGTCTATGTCTGCAAGAGGTAGCATGGAAGGTCTTCCATGAGCACACTGGAAGGGCAGCTTGCAAGACGACAAAGCTTCAATAAGCCCACAGCTCTCCTCCAAAGTCAAATGCTCATTAAACTTAATAGCTCCTGAAAAATATATACAAATTCTTACACATGCTGCCAAAGAGAATTCCACTTCCCTCTACAACTGTGGTTTTCACTAAAACAAGGCATCTCCCAAAGATTAGCTGGTAGGCTGCAAAAGCAACCCAAAGGCTGCAGTATGGCAGACTTGGGGCTTGGGTCAATTAAACAGCCTGATGCATAAGGATCAGCTTTCCATGGCCTAAACTTTCACCTAACCCACGTTCAATGGATGGTAAAATTATTAGGTTTTGTTTTTTCAGGTGATGTCATAGGAAGCAAGTGGGCTTTTTTGTGTGTGTTATGGCTGAAGACCAGTTCACATATCAAAAAGTATTAAACAAAGACAGCGGTTAATATCAGTCCCACAGGCTTTATTGGTTCTGTGTGGCTGCCACTGACAGGCATCACTTCTGAGACCAAATGCTAGCCCTGCCAGTAAGTCCTTTTTCATAGGTGAGCACTTAATGGCATGCAGAGGAAATCCAAGCAGAACAGTAGGGAGTCATTTTAGAGGTGTTTGCAAATTTTAGCCTTCACAGATGCACAAGACCATCTGCAATCTGCCTTCCAGCCATGGGACTTTTTTAGATATAAAACAAAAAATATGTATTGACTGCCAATTGTAGAATGCAGTGACACTTGAGAAAACAGATGCTTGCGGTTCACGTTTACCCCCACAGCACGATGTTGTTGATATTATAGCATCGGAACTGCTGCAAGAGCCTGGAGCTACTGCAGTCTACACCTTTAAGGTCTGCTCATTGCCAGGTACTGGAAAGCGACAGTCCCTGAGAACATGTAAATTTTTACTGCACTCCTTCCAAAAGTACCTGAGAGGTCATAGGCAGAGTTAAACTAGCACTTTTGATACTTAAAGGAAATAAAAAGTTTGGAAAGAGCAGCTAAGTTTTCCTTCCCACTTGCTTTCGAGCAGATTTCAGCACATTCCCCCTTGGCACTTCATAGAGCTGTTATTTGAATGGTTCAGAGTTCACAGAGATGACTGTGTCTCAGAACTGTATTCTACCTATGTTTCATGTGAAGGTTGGAAAGTATGTTAGGCCCATACATGAATAAATCAGAGCAGTACTGCTTGTCCCTCAGTGCTTTCCACGATAAGACTATTAACCTCTCATCCCTAAGAAATACACAGTCTGTATTCCTGCTATATCTGCAAACACATCCTGAAAACACTGCCCCAGGGAGGATGTAGTGTAGAAACAGAAAGGTTCAAAAAAAGAAAGAGAAGAATGAAAGAAAAGTACAGTTTCCCTACCATGACAGGCCTGGGAAGCTAACACCTTCAGAAACGTCAGAGGCAGTGTCCCTCGTGCTCCTCCTCCTGTGGTCTGCACTAGCTAAAAGCAGAAAGGGAACATTATCTTACTTTCCATTTAATATGAGAACAAAGAACTGTAACACAAAGGCAACTAAAAATGAGGACAAGCTAGTGGATTATCTAGTCCACCTCTGTCACCTGAAGCTGAACACACTCCCTTTGGTTCATGCAGTAAGCTTTGGATTGTTACAGTCAACTTAAGAAGCAGAGAGCAACTCACCTCAATTTGTTCTTGAATAAGCTCCTGAAAAGAAAAAAGGTAGTATCAGTTGTTATTTCTCCCTTTCATCCCTCTACCCTACTTTGTCCACATCTGTGCATCATTTACTGTGTAACTGCCAGAACCAGGAAAAATTATGCTTTTGATAGTACACTGACCACAGTGTGAAAGATCTAGGTGGAAGTCCTGACCTCTCACAAGTATCCTATCAGACTTCAGACCAATCACTTGGTTTCTCTCTGCATCACTTTCCTATCTGCAGAATGGGCATAATGGAACTCATCTCTCAGAGTGCCACAAAATGCATGTTATCTTTGAATAGCTGCCCTTTCTTCTTTGGATAATAACTAGTCCATGTGGATTTCATTTCTGATATCTAAAATGCAATAAATTCATAATTAATCCTGAATAGCTGCATCAAGATCTATTTAAAATAAAAAGGACTGCAGAATAGATCTGCCCAAATGCTCATGAGATCTTGAGGCATCAGCTAAGAATGAGTGCTCGTAATGCACACATCTGATCCCCTCCTCTGCCACTTCTGATACTCTTGACTCCCAAATCACATCAGGAGAGTGCATTTTGAGTTCTTAGTGATTACAGCAAGGTTGGAAAAGAAAATTTAATCAAATTAATCAACTTCTCTGTTTCTTCTTTTCATATCAAAAGAGATGTATGGCAAGATTGGACAGATTCTCAACTTAGCCCAATGTCTGAATGTGGTACTCCAAAACCAATTTTTAAGAAGTTTAAGAGCAGCTGTGATTGTGGAGGACGGTTTACAACGGAAACCGCAAGTAATCAGTTCAGAAATTTCTCCCTCACACTGCAAAACATCTGGAACAGTGTCTTTTAGGAAGCTGCACTGCCCATGGAGAGATTTCAAGAAAAGAAGTTTAATATTGCTGATACATAAATACCGTTTGTTAGAATTTAATAATTTTACTGTTCCTTCAAGCATTTACTGTTCATTCAGCATTCACAAGCAGTAAACTGTTGAAACATCTGTCCTATGTATAATTTTTCTTAGCTTTTCCACTATCCAAGTCTGAAACAGTCTCCTATCATTTCAGTTATAGTTCAGTGATTTCCATTGTGGGACTACTTAGCTACTGAAAGGAATGGCACTCGCATTTGCCAAGGGACACCATCTCCCTCCTAACGGAGATACTGTAATACCCGGGGCCATTAACACAGAACAAGACCTAGTACTGTAACTTCACCCACATCCATAGCTGACCTCCACAATACTTTTAGTAATAGGTTGTCTTTTCCGTCGTAATTCATTGGCTTCTCTTTCCATAAAACACATTGGCACTTTCCTCACAAGAATCAAGGAGCTGTTTGCCTCAGGAAACAATAATTCAAGACCCAAGTCCACCAAATTTTTGTTGCAGCATCTGAGGGAAAAAAAACCCAGAAATAAGACATCAATCACAGTAGCTATGTCTTCACAGCATAGGTAAATATTTCTGTACTCCACATATATTTCTTCCTGTAACAGTTTCCCATCTCAAAATCCATGCATCATGAGATTCCAAGTACTTCTGCCCTTTCAGCCTACATTCAGCCATGTTTTTCCACTCCAATCAAATATGTATTTTTCATGCTCCACAAGCACAAGATCTAAGAGTTCCTGTATTATTTGGAGAGAAGCTTTATGTCTAAATTTATAAATCTACTTTTTTGAAGATGCACAAGGTGCCTGGTTCAACACACAAACATTCAAAATATTAAAATTACACATCATTAAGACTGCTTTAACCTAAAACAACTGTGGTTTCAAATGACATGTATTAGCAAATACTTAAAATGGAAAAAATACTGTAAGAAATTTATAATGGTTTAATGAACTTTATATTCCGTAAGCAAAGAGAACACAGGGAAGAACAACCTCCAGCTAATGATGACATATGTCAACCTGTGGATGGAAAAATACACACAAAAATGAGACTTCACAGTCAGATGAGAACTTATCTTCAAAATGAAAACAACTTTATTTTTTTAATTCAGGAAATATTCACTGAAAGGTGGTAAAGGTCAGTTTTAGAAAAGAGATTCTTTGAACAAAGGAAGAAGTTAATCTAAACTTACTAAAATCAGTCACGAGAATAATACAATTATTAGCCTCCATATGGAGATGGCTTGTGTAATTCTAGCCAAAAAAAGAAGAGCGCACAGAAAGACAGAGAAAGCCCATTGTAGGAAAATGACAAAATCCAAGCAGCTATTGAAGTCAATCAGGTTTGGTTTTTTTTTTAATTAAGGGAAAAAATAAAGAAGGAAGTTCAAGAGAGTCAACAGAACAATGCATTACTACAATGCTCAGTCAACAAACAGAACCAAAGCTGCAGGTGAACCAGAGATCCAGCTGAACTATTATATTGCAACCATAGCTGAAGAGAAAGGGCTTTTAGACATGTTAATTAATTTAATTACATCAAAATTTACCACAGAATACATTCATAGTCTGCCAGTAACAATAACAACACACTTTAGATTTTTACATTATACTTTTAATTCATTACCTTTTAGTAATGATAGTCTCACAGAGTGATTGCAAAGGGATGAACTGCTAATACATACTAAAAAATTATAAAGTCACACAATAAAAGTACTAGTAAGCCAGTACCAGTATAGCCCACCACTAGTAATCTTCTTGCTTATGAATTATCAATCAATTATCTTAAGCATTAACTGAAAACCACAACTGGCATCCCCTGTGCTGAATATTCAACCAGTGCCCTTAAAAGAAAGACATGCCTTTCTGATGTACTTTCCTACTGATTTTTGTAGAACATTTGTGATTTAGCTGATGAAGAAAAGTAGCTCTCAGAATTTATTAGCTCTTTCAAAAACACTTTGATGCCGCCTCTTAAAAGCAGCTAAAAAAAGGAACGCAAAAAGTCGTCATGCACAGAGAAGTAACATTTGTCATGATTTAGCAACTACGGAAAGAAGGTAAGCTGGCAACAGATGGTCAATGGTCAACATGAATCTTGATGTGTATCTTCATGACTTTATTAATGATATGGAAAAAGGACACGGTCAAGCAAGCAAATTTGTAGAAAACATGAAATTATTTAGGTTAACTGAGAATAGAGACAAAGTTGAACTCAATCAGAATTTAAAACAAGTAGAAAAATGATGATTGAAATCTGTAGGATGAACAAAAAAGGAATAATGGAAAATGACAGAAAAACCGCTCTTAAAGAAAAATAAATAAAAATTATCAGAATAATTTAATCTATTTCTACTTTTGGTTGGCTTCTACATAAATAGCAAAAATTAAAAAAATAACCCCCACAACTCTGTGTTTCCCTGTCATGACAATCAATAGATACACAGTTCATGCAAGCAGCATTGGCAAAAAAGCAGACAAAATATCAGGTGTGGATATAATAAACAAAAAATATGGGCACAGCTAAAAAGCTACTGTATGAAGCAATGGGATACCCTCACTTGGTATATTGTCTTCAATTTTGGCCATGCATTCTCAAAAGTAGATATATCAGAAATGGAAGACACTCACAGATGAGCGCAAAAATAAATCAAAGTTGAACAAAAGGCATTACAAATATTGTAATGTTAGCAAGATCATCATTAAGAGGTGGGAACGACGAAAGCATTTAAATATTACTGAACTATGAACAACATGGAGCAAGTGTATACTTTAACAGGCAACAATCTTAGTAAGGTCTGATTTAGAAGCTGTTGAATTTACTAGAGGCATCCCAAAAAAGAAAAAAAGAGCAGTAATGAGGTAGTCCTGATAGAACTTCACTTGTAAACAATGAACAATGCAGTGAGAAAAACCCCCAAAAGTGCATGTGGCACCTGACAGACAGGGATCTGGGGGGAAAAAAGTCTGATTACTGTCCAATAGATCTTCAACAGCCCAACATCAAATTTGTATCTAAACTGTTGCAGTACAAAAGTTAAATATCCTAATAGTAGTGAGGCCACCATTCTGAAACATTTGGGAAAAGTGTTCATTAACTACTCTTGGCAGGTGCCTATGAATAAGGAATGTGTTTTTGAAGGATTCACAATACAAACTTTCCATACCCCATCCTTATCTTCTCAAACATTGTCTGTAAAATCAGTACCTAAGTTGACACTATGGGCACCACACTCCATTGTGCACTCCCAAGTCCTGAGCCCCAGACAGCAGGAACTGTTGGAGGCTGCTTTGGCCCACACATGAAGGTTTATTTTCCCAGGGAAATCAGAGCACATTACAAAGGCACAGAAATGGCACACCACAGGGTTTTGACTCGAGATGTTGTAACAACGTGCCGAAGAAGCATATCTATTTTCCTCAGCACAGACAGAGCCAATTGGGCTTGGCTCAGGAAAGAATCAACAACTTCTCTCCTGAGCTTCATGGTAACCCAGCAATACACAGAGATCCTCCTGGTCAACAGAGACATCCCCAAAAATTTAGAGCTATTTGCCATTACTAACCGTAGAAATCTTCTTTGCTCTTCTGTAACTTCAATCTCCAAAGGGGGAGAGATGGAGGACGACAGTATTTTCTTCTTGCCACATGCTGAAGTTTCCTTCTCATAGGAATCTGTGAATGAAACAGTTAGAAGTATCCCCTCTTAAAATATTTACGCAGGCATTACCCTTAATGACCCTCTGGTTTGGCTTGTAATCCCCTGCTTGGATTAAAAAGTGACCACAGAATGCCTTCTCCTGAAACTTGTGGAGGACTGGGAATGTCACAAACCAGACATCCAGTCTCTGGGGAAGGGCTGGTTAATGCCACTTTGTTTTTTCCCACCAGTTTCAAAAAAGAGTCACCCTAAATAGCAAAAAAAACCCCCACTGATATATTTGGTTCAACTCGGAGCAATTTTTTCACAGAAAAGTCCAATATAAATGGAGTTAAAATACTATTCATTAAGCATTTCTCCCTTCAGTCTTTAATTTTTTCAGTACCTGACCAAAAAGAGCAGAGTTCCTGGAACACTCTTTGCAGGAACTACGCAGTATTTGTTGATGAAAGAGAAGGTCAACGATTTTAAAGTACTTGATGGATGGCTATTGTGCTTTTTAACACTGAAACCAATGGCTAATGAGCTTACACAGAAGACTATTATCCCTTTGCAAACAGTTTCAGACTGCGGAAATTTTAAGCTTTAAGCACAGTATTCAGCTAAAAAGGAACCAAATGAACTATGCTCTTTACTCTGCATACCATGTCTTATTCTTCCCAGCATAACCACATAAACTTATTGATGTTGTTCTATTTCCTCTTCATTGTTTTTCCTATCAGTCTTCCTGCTCTTTCATTATGTCAGGACTATTTTAGTTCAATAGTTTTGTGGGTAGGGAATATATCTTCTATTTTTGGAAATGCTGTAACAATTTTCAGCTGCCAATATTATGACTGCTACAGATACTGAATGTCTGCACTCTCCTAGGGATCAGGATAAAGATGGCAAATGAATATCTTATTGGTTCCATACACCCTAGACAGCTCATCTGTACTTTTCTGTGCTCTGATTATCTTTTTTTCTAAGACCACCTGAATTCTCACCTGCAATAAGCTGCTCCAAGCGGATCCGTTCATGAGCTGCATGTTGGTCCACCAAAATTAAGAGGTTTCCATCTAAAAACATATCACAACAGATGAGAAATAGGCAAATTTGTACCAGACAACTGCACGGATCAGGAAGAATAACCACTTCCCAGGGGCCACATTTAGAAGATAACTATCAGCCTGTTTCACAGAAACAAAGTGAGGAGGAGGCTGTGTTGGCAGAACATAAAGTCACTATAGAACAGAAATTTAGTGATCCAAATTGGCGGTTAAATTAAGGTAATTAAATTGAGTCAGAAACTCTTGTCTATTGACATCTTCATCTAACTTCATAAAGAAAGCTGAGTCATCCACAAACTGTTCTGTTTAATACAGTCTTTTAAAATGTTACAAAACCTACTGATTTTGAATGCCTTTTTTGTACAGCTTCAGAGAGCTTCAACAATGAGTATGTCCAGACACTGTGAACTGAGTCTGAAAGATGTTAGCAATTTGAGTACAATCTATTTTTATAACATTAATCTGAAGGCAGTAGGAACACTCAACAACATCCAAAATAAAGATAAAGAAGATCCAAGAAATTTCAAGCGAAGCCTAACATTTTCCTCTACTCAGAATATCATCCCAAAGCAAGAAGAGATTACAAAGAGAACAGTGTTCCCTCTGCAATCTAACCACACTTGACAGTCAACATAGCTTCACGCTATCAACCACTCTTACCTGCCTTTTTATCCATTTCATTCCTAGTGTTAATTAAACAAGCGATAAATTTATTGTCCACTTGCTGAAGAACCTGTAAGATACTCATAAAAATCATTATAGAGCAGTAAAATTATTTTTAAAATGAAGGCAAACAAAAGAAACAACAATCAAAATGGATCAAGAACAACAAATACCTAGCAGGACGACTAGGGGAGTGGAAACCACATCTTTCCCAACCCAAAAGGCTTAAAGGATTTGGCCTAGCAAAACTAGACTGAGAAGGTGTATAGTTATTTTTTTATAAATACAGTGGGGGACTAAACATGGAAAAGGCAGAAATTATTTAAGCTAAAACATAATACCAGCAGAAGATCAAATTACCATTAAATGGTCATGAAACAGTTTCATCTGGAGCTAAGAGAAAGTTTCAAGATATAAAAAAAAATAATTCTGGATCAATTTTTTCAAAGATAAGGGCAAGCATGCTAATTGTTCTTGAAGGTTGTAGAAACCTCCTTGAGTTGGGAATGAAAGATGTGCACAGTGAATCAGAGTATTTTAATTGTTGATACCACCAAAAGAGAATGAAAACAACCCTTTTTAACCTGCTGATCATCTGCAGAAGACAGGAAACTTTTTTCCTCCTCATTTTTTGATGTAGAATTTGCCTCTGTGTCTTGATTTCACCTTTCTCTCAAGCATCAGAAATCAACCAGAGCAACTGAGAAGGGGTGCACAATGCTTTCAGTATCTTATTGTTAGATTTCAAATATTCAGATGTGATGTTACAGAGGAATTTCTCCCCAGCTCATATAGACAGAGCTCACTCTGAATTCTCTGTCTTACAACATGTGCATTGTTCATCTGCTAGGTAAAAATGAATGGATGATTCTATTTCTTTGCAGGGATGCAAGACATTAATGATTTTTTTTATTCTTTTCCTGTCGCATGACACAATGTTTTGTGCTTTTGGTCTCCTCTACTGATATTCTCAAAATTGCTATAGGGTACTGAAGGTAGTATTCAGATTTTTCAGAGATGGGAAGTGGTAATGGTACCTTCCATTTTCCATCTTTCCTCTCCTGTCTTTGTGAAACATAAACTGTTCGCTGCAGTAACTTTATTTACTCCTGTTATTCCTGCACTCACAACATAATTAAGGGAATCATGTGGATCCTTGTCCACCCTGGAGATCAACATTACCATGCCCCGCACAGTCAGAACCTGCAATCTTGAAGTCAGCAACCTGACTCCCTAAGAATAATGCTAACTGGGCCTGTAAGTCTTTTGTCACTGGGATGCAAGACAGGGAGGGAATCCACTCTGGCATTTCTACCCAGGCAAACTATCAAAGAATGTAAGTTGAAGCCATACATTTACATTTGCTTTTAAGTTAATATTCAAAACATTTGATAAAAAAAGCACTAAGTTAAACTTGATGTTATGATGCCATTTTGCCATATTTAAAAATCACTTTTAAGGGCAGATACAAATCTTAAGGTGCAATTTCAAGTTTTTCCATTAAATCTGGAATTTGCTTTTGAAATCACTCTGCTGGGGAACTAAATTTCTAAGGTCAACAAAAATGGAAGATACAGGACAGAGATTTCAGATAAACGTGAACTAAACAAATGCCTACAACAAATATAAAAAACTGTCCATTGCTATCATTTAGTTAGTAGTGTTTCCAAGCAGCAGTAGCAGGGCTCTCTCTTGATTCTGACTTAACCATACTAGTCAAGTAATTTTAGAGTCACTTGCAGATAGCTGATTAACCATGAAATGATACTAATATCTGGCATGACATATGTGTCTGCTGTCATCACACAGCAACCAAGAATTCTGTCAGTGCTTGTGAAAATTAGCAATATGATCTGTTTTCCTGAATACGTCTTTCCCACCAGGTACAAACATCAGCAAATCCTATATGCTCAGTGGGAATTTGTGGGTGAAAGCTAGTAATACAATAAAACCAGTAATAAAAGAATAGATTATATTGTACCTGCATTGAATGAACCATGTCTTTGGTGAAACGATAAGGATACAAGATATTGTGAATTTTCACAGCCAGATTGTCGGCCTGACCACTGGTCACATCAACTGCAATCTGTAAAAAGAGAATTACAGATCAAACAGGCTGTAAGGGATATGTCAAAAAATCCCAAACATATATTGAATATTCAAAAAAACCAGTTTTAATAAAAACTGGAAATAACTGTATCTTGCAAACCGAGCTTTCTACACAAGAATAACACTAGCTAAAAAACCATCCTGCAATCCCTCTGCTTCTATCCCCAAATATTTTTCCCACCTGGATATTACCTGATAACTTCAATGCATTCAGCTGATTTCAAGTACCTATAGCAAAGCTGAAGTTAAATATCAGCCTACGTGAGCTCTCAGTGGATCTCATTACAAAAGCTGTGTTGCCCTGAAATGAGTCAGAGCACACGTCACCGAAAGGACTGAACAGAACTGTTCCCTTCCAGAAACTCACCAGCAGGTGGTTTGCTGCTCCATTCCTATTGTTTGCAGGTGGAAATGGTTACATACATATGTTTATATGCACACAACATGAGGATTAAAGATAATGCTACCTCATGACAGCAAAGGAAGTTTCTCAGAAAGCTCCAACATTGTTTTTCTCTCATAGGCTGTAATCCTGCCAGGCTATAAAAACAGCTATAGTAAAATACACTTTTAAGACCCGTTGCATACCAGAGAAAGAAACCTGGGTTATTTAGCTCTGTCCACAAAGTGGACAGACACTATATCACTATTTTGCCATTCAATAGCTTTTGATTTTAAGACAACTATCTCTGTAGAGGGAAGACAGTTTATAATGTTTTGCTTTTGAAACGACATAAGGTAAAAGATTAGCCTGATACCTGCATCTCTGACTTTGAATAAATCCACAACAATGACTTGCATCTAAACAGTCTCTAAAACCACAAAACTGCCAGGTCTATTGTCTAATATATCTCCAAATAACTTATATGCAACAATTACAATAATTGCAATTTTGGTCCCAATGTCAGAAAATAACAGGTTAAAATGATTCCTATTTTAGCATGAGATGCAAGGTAATACCTACCTCTGGGCAGGGAACAAAAACAGGATTATTCCATTCCAAAAGCAATGACTGGAGAGACTCCCCTTCAACATCTAGGAAAGAACACATAGATAATACAGGGACTATCACCATCTGTCAATAGAAGGTTTGTTAGGTACCTCTATCTCACACAAGTACTATTTAATTTTTTACTTCCATAAAAAGGGGGAGAGTGTACAAACAAATAAGGGAACGTGAGACTAGGCTTCTGTACTGTCTGCTTTAACTAGGAAGGGTACTGTGCAGCTTTCTGACTCCTAAAAATGCTGCAGCACAATTCAACAGCCCTGGAAATGGGGGGGGGGGCAATGTGAAGGGAAAGAAAGACCTGTTTAGCTACCCACTCCCTCTGGACAAAGTTACATACCAAAAAGATTATTTCATCATTTCCACTGCAAAAAAAAAGGTGAGGATTGAAGTTATTTGTCACATTCCAAAGTTGGAATGAGTACAAAGAAGGGAGTAGGTAATTATTCTTTAAACTACTGACAGAATCCAACAAAGAACTGGGTATTTCATCCTGTAAATAAGTATCCCCTAACCTGCCTTCAACCCTAAAAGTTTTTTTTCCCAGTTCTAGATTTGAGATGACTCACACAGTCCCATTGTTAACAGACCTTGAGTAATTCTGGGTTCCTGTTGGGACATCTGGGAGAATTCTTTGATTTGTTTTTACCACAGAACACTATGTCCTGGAAAGCTGGCCCTACCTCTCAGATCCTGGCTTGCCTGAGTCTTCTCATTTTGAGGTCTAGGAAGGAAGGGTAACACAATCTCACTTCTAAAAGGATGGCATCTGAACTGAAACCCTAAACACAAAATAAATTTACTGCTGCAGAATCAACAGCATGCAAAATTACTAAAAGCTATACGATTATTATATTCTTATAAAGCAGCATGTGCTTAGCCCTACGCAAATTAGAACATCCCACAGGTTGTGCAATATTGACACATATGTAAAAAGCGGAGAATTATCAGACACACCTGCATCAGAAAACATATTTAGAAATATTACCATGGCTTCTGCAGGACTGTACTTAAAAATTGGCTGCTGCTTTAAACTGGTAGCAATTTCCAGAATTAGTGCAATCAGAAGTGTCATCTCCAAAGAAAAAGAGGAGGCATATAGTAGTCTACCAGAGATCAAAACACTGTTGAATTCCCTCTATCAAGGAGTAGCAAAACTGTCAATATATCACCATTCCTATCAGTATTTAATACAGTTATCAGGAATTTGTAAAACTGAAAACTACAAGTCAGTGAGCCCTCATGAGATATCACAATTAGCCTAACAACGTGTTCCTACCACCCAGAAATGATTTAATATTACAAACCTGTATTCTTATCAAGAGTATTAAGAAAAGTGGCTCACATTTCCAGCACAGTGGTAAACATTTCACCCTTCCTTTAGTACAATTCAGACTTCTATTCTTTGTGAAATAATAATGAATTAATAAAGTTCCTTTCTACTGAGAAATTAAGGGTGTGCATTCAGGAAAAGTGGTAGAGTGATAACGCCAAAGAAAAGCAGCTGTGTGCTGATAAGCTCAGTGTGAAAAGGCTCTATGAGATCTTAGACCAGGCCATAGATTCCTGACTGCTGGCTCCATTCCAGTGAGGATCAGTGACGGTCCTACCCTGGGGACTGAGAGTCCTTTGAGAATCCAAACCAGCAGCCCAGCACTGGAGAGTAACTCAGTATCCCATTGTCACAAAACCCAGAACAGAGGACAAGATGGCCTGACATGGTTTCTGGTAAACTGTGGCAAATTGAAGAATGCTGCCTAATTCAGACTTTGACAGAACTTTTATAGCTACTGCCATGGAAAGATATTAACTCTCAAGAATCTATCATTTATATCAACACAAGTCCAGTATTTTATACATGTAATAGACAAAGAGTCATCTCCCTGTTTCTTCTTGCAGGGAAAATCCTTCTTCAGGATATATATTGTTCATAAAGTTAGGATTGATTTTCTTGCTCAAAGGCCAGTGAGATTTCAGAGCTGGCAGAGATATAATTAATATGATTCTTCTGACAAGTAACATCAAAAAAGGTGTTGAGGATAACAACGTATCTACTTTATACAGGCAAACCCCGTACAATTACCATACTTGAGCATTCGTTTTCACTTGCCTCAATCAGATCATTAGGATATATCAGTGTAACAACAGAGAATAACATAAGTAACAAAAATTGCAAACATAGCTGGTGTAGCAACAAAGACAAAGTTGAACTGGGATGTTATCCTACTACAAATGCATTATTCAAAAAGGCATCTGATGGTGAAATGAAGCCTGATAAAATTTCCTGTAGCAATCAGTTTTATCGGTACAAAGATGTCTGACTCTAACCTACAAAATCTAGCATCTCTGTTGAGCATGTAGCTTGTGACTGGAAAAGATGGCAGATGGCTACTGCTGTCACAGAAAAGAGGATATGCATTATTCTTACCTCCTTCTACCTGTCAGTAACTAATTTCCCTAAAATTGTATATGAGATGCTGTTCTTAATAAATCATGGAGCTATGAAATTCTAAGTCAACACCATGGGCTTACTGACACTACTTTAAAGAGCAAACTGAAAGCATATATAGCAAGTGAAGAAATCATTCTGCTCCTGGATCTTAACAGCAGTCCAAAACAGCGCTCAACACCAGGAGATGCAAATGTTGCGTTAAGACACAGTTATGTTTATTCCTATGGCTGAAAGGAAGGACTATCCTTTGCTTGAAAAACATGTGAAAGAACGTATCTGTTGAACTTTGAAAACCTAAGATCTATAGGGTCTAGCCACAGTTCAAATACCTCGTGAAGGTTTGGGAGGTCTGACCCTCAATCTAAGAAAAGCAAAAAAGCAGACACCTCACCAAAAAAGTGATAGGGTTAAGAAAGACTGGCACCACTGATACAACAGAGAGTAACACAATGGAGGTATCATGGGAGGTAAAAAGATACAATATACATCTTGAAAACAGACTATACATCATCTGAAAGGGTACCTGAGGTATTCTCTTTATAAACATGAATGCACTATCCAAACATTCTGGATAGAAGGTCAACTTCTACAACTCAGGGCTTTGGCCAGCTACTAAACACCACTGTGAGCAATAAAATTGGCAAACCACAGAAATTAAAAGTGTTAGTCAAGGAGTGTATCTTTGTGCTTGCAAGTAGCTTTACCTAATAAAAACTTGCATGAAATTTTCTTCAATGGAACACAATATATATTAAAAATTGCTGGCATCAATTATTACACTTAAAGGGAATAACTTATCAATTGCAACACTACTGCACCAGTGTTTCTGTGACTAGTGACAAAAAAGGAAGTAACAGACAAAAATAGAAGAAACCAGAAGCTATGAGGATTGATTAGACAAATATTTTACAGAACTATCTAGAAAGAAGTCCAAACTACTTTTTCAAAACAAATTATGCAGTAGAAAATAGAGTCTACATGAGGAATGGTTGCATCTTCGCTCACAAAAATTGCCTATAGACAGAACAAAGAACAACTTGAAAACACAGATATATCCCTGGAAGGGAAAATTATCAAAGACAGTATTCTGCTGAGCCAGATCAGAAGGATGTGGAAAGTCAAAACCCGCCACATAGATCAACGAAGACTCAAGAACACCATACCCCTGGAAAACCAATACAAAGCAGTGTCCTTTTGCTAATGGAAAAGCCACCAACAATGCTGTACAACACCTGCTACAAATTGTGAAGGAACAGCCTGCCTTCCAAATTCCATGGAAAGGAAACTACACATTCACAATGAAGTTAGATTTTTGTTCATCTTTCAAGGGTTGCTTTAAATTTTATCTGCAAACTGAAAAAAGATCATTTTAATACAAGTCTCTCTGCAACAACATAATCTCAGAAACATAACTGTTTAGGACAAAACGGTAAAAACCACAGTATTTTTCTGGTACATTTACTTTGAAATATGTTTCTCACGTTATATATGACAACAATTACACATAATTGTGATCACAGTGAATGTTATGATGCCCAGTGATAACTAGGCAGCTGTTTGTTAACTGACGTGATACCGACATTTTTTTACCACTTATTAAAAATTTTCTTTTATATCTTTAACATTAATATTTTACTGTCTCCATAGTTCCCAACACTTTCCTGTTTTCCATGCAGCTATTACATGTAAGGCAGTGCCTATTTCAGTATAAATTCCCAGATGCTGTCAGCAAGATTATTTTACACACTTTTCCTCATCCCATTTTTACAACCACCACCCCCCCTCTTACCATTCTCTGAAACAACATTCACAGCCATTGTTGTGATATCTTGAATACAAGCAGCTTGAAATCTTTCACTAGGAGGAGTGCCGTAGGTGCTCAGTCCAGTTGCTTTATTGATGTATATTGTCTTACCCGAAGAAGCATCAAAATCTTGCAGCCAGACAGAACAACACATATCACTCCTGGAATTGCCTGTGCTTGTGTTGTCTGCAGAGAATTCCAAGTTACTTTGTAAGGTCACATGGGGAACCTCAGTATCTTTATTATCTTGTTCTGAGGATTCATCTAATGTACTTTTATCTTTACAGATCGTGCTAGTACAATCATTTTTAGCAGGCAGTGATAAAATACTGCCTGAAGAGACTGTGTACTCCCCTTCTACACTGCTGAGTGGTGACGAGCTGACAGAACTCTTCACAGACTCTGCTACGGCATCATCTGATTGCGAGCACGCAATCCCCTTAGAAACACTGTCATTACGTTCTCCCACTTTTTCCACTAAGGATTTATAAGTTTGACAAGTGTTATACAAAAAATCACTATTTGAGGATTCAAGATCAAAAGAGTGGTCATCTTTTCTATTTGAGTCTGTTTGGAATTGTTCACCAAGTTGTTCTACTTCTTTGTGGTCAGTTTTCATTCTAGACAGTTTGGATGATAAAGATCCTGAAGATCTTTTACAACTTGGGTTTTTTTTACTAACCAGGGAATAATCAGACAATGTCAAAGGACTCTGACAAAGGGTTCGTTTGTCCTGTGATGTTTCTCCACTGCAAAATAAAGTCTTTTCCAAAGAACCAAAAGCTTGGCTAGCTTTATTAGAATCTGTACCTTCCACAGGTGGAATTTCACAAGTGCTCAAGTTACTGCGATTGACACTGTCATTCTTTGAAAAGTCACAATTAGTTTGTGAATTAAGAACCATTAGATCTAATTCACTTTGCTGTGACATGGGTGTTGGTAGCATAGACTCGACACTCCCATAGTATCTCCTGAACTTTTCTAACGAACCCAGCTGCGTGGACATGCTCAGTTTCTTAGAGGACTGAGGCCTTGGCACAGTTATTTGCCTTCTAGTGCTTTTTATAACAATTTTCTTGTGAGGAATACCTGAGGAAGTTGGCAGTGGCAATTCTGTATCATTCGTTTCATAACCTCTTTTACTAGTGGCAGTAGGCATGGCTATTTCCCCCCTCACCTGATGAGACGAAGTTTTGTTCTTATTACCATCAGTCATGCGTGCTTCTCTGGTATAAGAAGCTGTATATTCTTTATTTGTATTACTGGAAATACCCCTATCATTTAAAGACTGAATAGCAACATTCAATTTGTGGCCAAAAATACCCTTGTCACTGACAGAGCCAGGCCTACACTGTGTGTTTAATGCAAGACTTGCTTCTGTTTGTTCAGAATCATGTGGGGGCTCACTTTGCATAACACATCTTATGAGGCCTGTAGAGGACAGCTTTGATGGTATTGAACTAACAGCCCCTCTTCTGGCATCATCTATCACTTCAGCTGTTTCCCTGCCTCTTCTTGCATTACAGTGTCTCATCATTGAATTTCCAGAGACAGTTTCAGGTCCCACTGCTGTTTCAGTAGGGTCTTCTCTCTCAGGCAGTGACTGAATAACATTCTTATTTAAAACACAGACCTTATTGCTTTTCTGTGTTACTTTGCCTTGGTGGCTGCCCACATCTTTTATGTTATTCTGAGCACAGTCCTGCGGGCCACCACAATTGTCTATTTCTCTTATTTCTGATCTGGCCCCTCCACTGAAAGAGGAATGAAGACTTTCTGAAGGTTTCAGATGAGTATCAGATGCTTTTTGGGAACTGTTAGTGTATTTTGGCTCCTGTTCTGAGGTATTTGATTTAATTAAATCAGAAGCTGTGTCATCTTCATCGGGCAATGGAATCTCTGCTTTATTGTTTCTATATGGGTTAGATAACTCAACAGTCTTCTGATTTGGGGTGATTTCATTTTCCTGTACATTTTTACTTGCCTCTGTAAGACTGGAATTTTTTTTTCGAGTAATGGCCTTCCTTTTGACATCTTTCGATTGCAAGGTACACATTTCATAGGAATCCACAATTTCATCACACGCTTTCTTGAAACTTTCTTGGATGCTCTTCTTGTCAAGGATTGAGGCCTTCAGAACTGGAGCGTTGTGCAAACAAAAGTCATTATCTTCATTAAATTCTCTGATGTCCACACTACACGGTTCGATAAATAAATGTTCTCGTTTCAAAAATATTTTCACTCCTTCCTCTACGCAAGTTAGAAGAACATCCCAGTTCTGGAACTCAATTAGAGTCTTTGCAGGTTCCAGGCACACATCGTAGTCACTGTATGCACAGGTCACATTGAGAATAAAGATCCCATACAACTCTGGCCCACAGCGATGGTGGACAGGACTTGAACCAGCCTGTCGGCTTGCAGGGACACCTTTTGCTTTGCAAATTACACTTTCTTTTCTTAATAAAAAATCAATTAGTTTATGTATTCTTGTCTTTAAAACAAGCCTTCTATTCACATACAAGAACTGCATATTCTTATTGTAATGTCCCTCAGTACTGATAAAACCACTTATCTCGAATCCCCCAGACTTGTGATTTATTTGTCGCAACTTCTGGGATCTGCCCAGTCCATAAATTTGACAAAACCGAGAGCATACATCTCTTGTCTTAGGGAGCTGAAGCACCATAGAACAAGAAACATCATTCCTTAAAGAAAGGGAAACAGAAGGATGCATTAGCGAAACAGCCTCTATCTTCTGTCTCACTCTTTCAAATTCCAACACGGGATCCATACACTTTCTCCTCACCGGTAACTGATGGAACAGATTACACACAGTGACTGTAGTTCCGCCACTTGGTCTGTTCAATTCAGCTTCACACACTTCCAGTGCTTGCCCATTGTGAAATAGTTTCACAAAGGTTTTGGCTGTCCTGCTGGTCTTAGATGAAATTTCCACTACACTGGCCATGTTGGCTATACTTGCCACAGCCTCCCCTCTGAAGCCATAGAATGTCAGTTTCTCCAAGTCTCCCACTGAGCTGCACTTGCTGGTGAAGTACCTCTTTCCAATAGCCTTTAAGTCTTCTTTCCCCATCCCAGAGCCATTGTCCACCACCTGGATCTTAAAAGCTTCCAAATCCACCCTGATAGCTACACAGGTTGCTTTGGCATCAATGCTATTGAGGACAAGCTCCTCAACACACTGGCCAAGGGAGCTGACAGTCACTCCAGAACGCAGCCTGGCTCGCACATCTTCCACCAAAGGTTTGATCATGTCAAAATCTGATGGATGAGAAACACAAGAAACTGTGGGGAGCTCACTGCTCCATGTTCCTTAAAAGAACACCTTGGGTGGAGAGAAAAGGGGGAAAAAATAAAATTAAAGAAATACAAATTGAAGGCCTGAAAAAACCTTTCATTTTTTTTGCATTCACTCTCATAAATATACTTTTCTTAGTTTTCCTGACATTCAGAGGTTTCCTCTGTGATTACTTTCCTGCTCAGGCTCTGTCAGTGCCCTCAGGGCAGATGGCCAGAGCCAGAATCTAAGCTCATCACTAATAACATACTTGGTTCTCAAACTTAACGTACCCAAACCAAACTCCTACCATATGAGGAAAAACTCAAAGGACTTGCAAGCAAGAGTATTTTACTGTAATTTTCATCAGAATTATCGCATAAATATCACCAAGAACTGGGCAGAGAGCTGCTTTCCTTTAGTTTTTACCTCAATGTCCCCACATAAATTCACAGTGCCTCATCCTGATCAAATAGCATCTGCTGCTACTTGTCGAGGAAAGGAGTAAAGCAGGCTCGGGAACGGGTGTCAGGCAGTGAGCAAGCTGTTAATGCAAAAGGGAACCCACTATTTCCCAGTCCTTGACGCCTACTGGTTTACTAGTGGCCTTCGCCCTTTCTGGGGATCCGGTGCCGCCGCTGTGACAGGACTCCAGAGGCTCCCTGACCCCGGGGGCTGAGGAGGGCGCGCTGCCCGGGTTCGTTCGCGCCCTCCCCTCACGTCCAGAGCCCCCTCTGCTCCCGCTCCCCGTCCCGGCCCCGTTCCCTCAGCACCCGCCGGACCGGGGCGCTCCCGCAACCGCCCCGGCGCGAGACCAACCGTGCCGGGCCGCCGGGCCCGCGTGCAGCTCCTCCCACAGGCCGACGGCGCGTGCGCACCTGCGCGCGAACGAGGGTGAGAAGGGGGATCTAGACGGGCACGCCGGGAATTGTAGTCCCGCCCCGGCCGGAAGCTCTGCACGGCTGTGGGAAACACGCCTTCCCCCGGGCCATTCCCGCAGAGCGGCATCGGAAGGCTGCTCGGGACAACCCCGCTCTCCCACCAGGGCGAGTATCTGCAACGAGATCCCGCTCCGAGGGCTGCCATCCACTCAGCCCCCCAAGCGACACACCCATTCCACACAGGAGGTGAGCTGCAGGCAACTTTATTCTACAGAAAACGTGAACAAAGTAAGTTGTTTCTCAGGCATTTAGTGCACAGACATGATGTTTTTAGCAATTTTCTGTGTCAACGTTGATCCTGTGACTTTCTTCACGTCAGCGCCACACTCTACACATTACAGATTCCACTCACGTATGACCCCACACACTGTGCGCACTTAGAAACAGAGGCTCTGCCCCTGAACAGCCCCTTTAACAAAGACAGCACAGCTCTTCCTGTACCCACCAGAATTCTGTGACAGGCTGAGCGTCAGACTAACAGTGCAGCAAAACAATAAATTAGAAATGTAGTAAAATAAAACTCTCTAGAGCTGAATATTGGCTGACTGAGCGAGCAGGGAAGAGAGGAAATGTTCCGTGAGGGTAGCTCCCGCTCCGGATTTTGCTTCTTTCTGGACAAAGTCACTTCAAAATCTGGAAATCCTTGTGCTCTAGAGCCTCAATCTTCTTCTCATTGCTGAACTCCGCTTGGCTGATGCGGGACTGGGGACTTCCTATCTTCCTGAGCCATTCCTGCAGCTCCCGCACCCTGGCAGTTGGGCCCTGGATTTGCCCTTGCACAGTGCCACGGCTAGTATTTTGGACCCAGCCAACGAGTCCTAGTCTCTTAGCCTCCCCCTGACAAGACAATGCAGAGAAAAATGAGGTTATCCAAACTGTAACAGAGCAACAAAACGACATTCACATACAGGAACCAATTTTGTTGGTGACGCACAGGCCTCCAAGGAAGTTCCTGTGGGTCAGGCAGCAGGAAAGGAGCACAGGATTCGCTCAACTACTAATTATATTCTTTCACGCGAAAAACTGGGGCTGAGATGCACTCTTCAGCCATGCTTACGTAACCCGGCCGGGCTGCCAGCAGCACCGCGATGCCGGCCCCGCTGCGGCAGAGGCTGGAGCCCGGCCCGGGGCCACGGCCACGACCCGCCCGCCCACAGCTCAGCCCCTCGGAGGCACCCACAGGACGGGCTGGTAGTGGGCACGGCGCAGGCTGGCAGGCAGGGCCGACCGCCCCGCGGGCCCGCGGCACGCACCTGTGTGTACTTGCGAAAGAACACGCCCTGCACCTTGCCGAACACCTCGTAGTCCACAGACACCAATGCCTCGCCCTCCGCCATGGCGGCACGGCCTCCACCGCCTCCTCCTGCCGCCGCCGCGTCCCGCTGCGCCTGCGCCGCGCCGCTGGGGGCGAGGCCTCACTGGGCCCTGCGGCCAATGAAGAGCGAGCTCGGGGTCGGACCGATCGCTCATTCGCCGTCTTATGAATAATGCATGCCGCACCCTCATGAATAATGCATTTGGGGCGCCCGCAGGCACCGCCCCCTTCCACGGTGGAGCGTTCGCGCGGCGAGGGAGCGATCCTGGGTCTCGCGCCAGTCTCCAGGCAACAGCACGCCAGGCACAGCTCCGCGCCGGGCAGGGCTCCATACCGGGGCCCCGGGGGCCGCGGGCAGCAGCGGCGGCGGGAGGAGGGGCCGGGGCTCTCGGGCCGACGCAGTTCGCCGAGGAGGGAGGCCGGGCGGAGCGCCGGGCGCGGCCCCGCAGGTAACCCCGCTCGCCCCTCGGCGTGTGCGCCCGGCACACCTCGGGAGATGTAGAACGAACCATGGGAAGATTGTGCCGAGCTTGGCCGGACGCCTGCGTGTCAGACCCGTGTGGCACACAGGTGGATCACAATGCCAAAACTGAAGGGACACGTTATCCCGGGGAGTGTAACAATTCCTCTGTCAGTGCGGCATATTTCTGTTGCTACCACGATAAGGCAGGGCTCAGGCAGAAAGGGAAATAAAAGTGTTTCTTATTTCTGGCTGCATGAATGATTTGGACTGGGAAAGGTGGCATGGGAGCTCCCTAGATGGAAGGAATGTAAAGACTTACAGAACACAGAAAAGTTACAAAACCTTTGCTAATACTTATTATAACCTCTCACTATAGCCTCCAGGCATAGACTATTAGGAGAAAATTTGTCCAGTTTTGGATAAGATAGTCTGTAATGGCTTTGCTTCTAACCTCAGGCTCTTTCTCAGGCACTGAATGGCTTTTTTTCCACCGGTGGCTCCTGTGGTGGCAGCTACTAAGATTGTTCCTGGTTCCCAGCTAAAACACCAGAAAAACAACTTTCAGCATGAACTCATAACTGACAAAGAGAAAAGTTTGAAGGATCCCTGTGCCCAAAAGAGCCAAAGATGTTCTTATTCTATTTTAGCAGAAAACACTCAATACAGGCATGGAGGCTTCTGTTCAGCTGGACTACAGAGTAAGCACCTCACCAGCCAGGCCTGTACTCTGTCAGCTACATCAGTAGACAGGCAGAAAGAAGGAGTGGACCGTGCATATCCTCTGAAACCAATTTCTCACCACAACAGTGTGAGTGTTCCAGTGGTCAACACAGCACAGCTCGGAAGTTCCCCATACATGCAGGAAACTCCAAATAGTAAATCAAGCTCAATAAGCAAAGGGAAGGCTCCAGTAGGGAGATCTGCAGCACTCTGTCCTTGGACAGTAGAGCCTGAACCATCAACCCCCCATCTATACAGGAGGGAGCTGGCCTACATCCTAAAGTTGGAGGCAGATGGAAGGAACCTAGAAGAGGCAATTCAAAAGAAAGAGGCCCTTCTCAAAGAGAAACTGAGGAGAACAAAGGAGACAATTAGGAGGATTCAAAGAGAGAAGGAGGTTATCAAGGCAGAGCAGAGAAGAGACAGAGGAGCTGAGAGGACCCATGAGCAAAAGGCTGCAAGGCACCCTGAAGAGGAAACTTTCAGAGTTGCAGTGAGGCCAGGTGGTGGGGTCTTTGGTGGGGTACAGTCTGCAGAGGCCATTATCCCCAAGCCTGGCACCACTCACCACCCCCAAGAGCTGGCTGTGGGGAAACTCAGGAAGGAGCAGCTGGTGGCAAACAACAGCAAAATGCGAGACAGCATACCCATGGAGCATTTAGCTTCTTGTTCAAAGCTGGCCCCAAAACATAGCCCTTCTCCCTCTGCCCTCTCAGACCAAGATTCTGGTGACCACTTGTCTGCAGAGATGCTGTATGTGCAGGCTCCCAGTGCTGTGCAGCAGGAGGGGCTTGGACAGTGCAGCTTCTGCAATCGTAAGTTTCTCTGCTCCAGGCTTGAGAAACACATGAGTATCTGTGGCAAGAACCAAGTCTCCAAGAGGAAAGTGTTTGACTCCAGCAAGGCCAGAGCTAGGGGAACAGAACTGGAACAGTATCAGCAGTGGAAGAGCGCAAGGAGTCCTCAGGTAATGTGCAGTCCATTTGCCTCTCTTAGTCCACATCTACTGCTCGCATTCAGTCCATCTCAGCTTCTAGTTCTGAGTGAGACATGAGCACCTTCGCATGTACGCAGGGCTAAGGGATACAGTCCAGCTATTGCCTCTAAAAGGTTTATGACAAATGGAAAAATAGAACCATTTAAAATCTAATAGATGGAGGTGGCAGTCCTGTCTTTATAATGTGTTAAGGATGTACTCCTGGAGAAAGGTCACTCCTTGCTGTAGTTAAGATGCAGACTGGCTCTGCTGCAGTAAAGCTCTGTGACATCAGGAGCTGCAGGGAGCTGAATGAAAATCCAGGTAATAACACAGTCTCTTAAAATGAAGACAGAGGAAACATGCAGCTCTGTTCCTGCAAAGCAGCTATAGCAACCCTCTCCAGTTCCTTGGCCCCACTGCTTGTTTTTCTGGTTACTTTCAAGCTCTTTCGAAGTCCTGTTGTTTCCATCAGAAATTCCTTCACATCCTCCTTGGTGCTGGTCTTCTTGATTCCCTTTGTGGGACTCAGCTTCTCAGGGAGGGTTTTACATCAACAAGGAATGCCCAGGGACAGGTGACCTGGGTTGGGCTCTAAATGCAAGATTGAGAATGGAAGCTGATAGTGGTCCCAGTTCCTCTGACTGCCTTTCCCTTCTGCAGAGTGAGACATCACCCAGAAGGAACAACTGGAAACAGAAGCATGAGGCTCTCATCCAGACCGTGTGCCAGGCCCGCCAGCTGCAGCAAGTCCTCACTAAGGGAGGGAAGGTGTCTGACCTGCCTCCATTGCCTCCCACGGAAAACCCAGACTATGTTGCCTGCACCTACTGTGGACGCCAGTTTGCTCCCCGAGCAGCTGAGAGACATATTCCCAAATGCAAAACCATAAAGAATAGGCCCCCACCCCCACCACAGAGAAGGCGCTGCTGAGGCAGTGCCCAACTGTACCTGCTGCTGTGATTCCCTGCCTCTTTTTTTGCCAGGTTTCCAGCTATAGACACTTGTGCTTTCCCTAGTCTCAAGACTGGCTGCAAGCTTGTGTGTATAGTTAGTGAACAGCTCAGGATGTATAAGCAGAATACTAGAACTTGTGTACTTTGACCTGTGCCCTTGGGTTCACCCCACGTGGGATGCCCCTTTCCTCAGCACAAGAAGCTTAGGATCAGACATTCAGGGGTTCAGAAAAGCTAGCAGTAGCAGGCACTTACTGTTTGAATCCATATGTCAATTCATGTGCATAGAACAGCAGAGATACACTGAACCAGCCAGGCCCTTGAGGCAACAGAACAACCATCACAATCAATAATTAGATTTAATATAAAAAAAATAGGCCAAATTTCTAGGGAACTCTAAAAACAAAGCTGGCACCCTTTCTTGAATCATCTGCTTATTTTCACCTTGGTTGCTGCAATGGTAGGGAATTATGACAAAAACATAACCTTGCTTTTGTTTTCTTCTTGAGATGTTATTTTTCTACATTCAGATTATTAAATATATTAAACTGGTTCTGTTGTGTAAATGTGGTTTTAAATGGTCACATAGTGGTCTGTGTTCTCAAAGTAAGAATGACTACTTTGTATGAGAAAGTTGCAACAAGAAGCAAACAAACAAAAAAATTCCAGCAGCTCCTTTTTCAAGTCCTCTGGTAACATAGCAGCAGCTCATGGGAACCTACGAAAAGATCAAAAGCAATTAGATTAAGCTGGAATAGTCAGAAGCTGAATATGCAGAAATACTCCAGTCTTCAGTGGCTGAACCTGACTCCTGAAAGAAGTTGGAGGGCTTCTGCCTTATATATATGTGGGCAGAAATCTCAATCCCTTGGCACACCTGAGAAAACATGAAGGTCCTAGAAAGGGTCAGTGCTGCACTGTGCCAGCCAGTGATGTGTGTACAAACCTGAGAGGAAAAACAGACTCTAAACAAGGGAAAATAATTTGTTGTATCCAAACACTGATCGGAAAAGCGAGGCCAATAACTTCAGATATTCAAAAAACAGGACAGCAAAGGGTGACAAGAGGTAGGAAAGGGGTAAACTGGAATCTTTATGCGAGCCTCCATGAATTCATGAGAGGTATAATTGAACACAGTAGCTAAAAAATTCAGCACCACTTCCTGTCTTGTAATGTTAACTGTTTACCTTACACTATGTTTTATTGACTGTATTTAGTGGACTCTAAAGGTCAGCAGAGTGCAAATGGTGACATGGATACACACAAAGTATTTGATGTCATAAAATAAACCCATCTGTTGGGGACTTCTCATAAGTGACAGGCAAAGAGCTAATGCTGAGATTGAAACTGTAGATTAAACAAAAGTTAGTGAAATTAAATCACCAGGCTTCATTTCAGAGCTAACCATGGGCAGTTCACCCCTATTTGCTGAGCTATTGTTTCAGTATTCAGAAAGTCTCTGATAACTGGCTTAAAACTTAGTAACAGTTTAGCCAAAGTATCAGGCCGGGCACAGAGATTTGCTGTGCTGCTTTGCTATCAGGGTTAGTTACCCTGACACTCCTCAAGGTACATTATTCACGCCAGTTTAGCTTCCTCTTCTGCTCCTGCAGTACAATCCCCCTCTCAAAGACATGATGCATTTTCAGCATCCAAATCTTTGATGAACTTTAAGTCTTTAACACTGCTCTGCCTCTTGAGATATTTCACAATTAATAAAAACTCTGATAAAAGTTAAAAGTGACAGGCATTAAGCACAATGTGCAGGAACTGTTGGCTGAGCAGGTGTCAGGCAGGTTCTCTCTTCTGTAGGCCTTACTGCTCAGTAGAAGCTGTTCTGAGAGAAACAGGTGCTTCTTCTCTTTGAGCCTCTCTTCCTGTTACTCATTTCCCTACTTGGCACTCAAACTGTGAAAATAAACACATACACATACACACACGCACACACACACACACACACAAGCTCCTGACGTCACTAGGCGGAGATGTAGCAGTATGAGAAAAGAGTTGGTTTGTTGGGTTTTTTTAATGAAGGGACACAGAAACAGACTTTTTTTTCCCCATAGCAAAGAACCTGCAAGCCTCTCGGCCCTCTTTCTATATAAGCAAAAGAAAATAATAAAAAACAGAATGCCATGAAGCCAGCTGACTATATGCATATTTCCCTTTACTCTTTTGGGAAAAAAACCCAAAAAACCAAAAAACTCCAAGAAAAAGACTCCAAACACAGGGGTACGAGTTTAAACATTTATTTAAACAGAAACTCCAAACCACTCCACCCTTTAACCTTTCAAAAAAAGACAACGACAAACTAGTTTTCAGCCAGTGTCAGAGCACGCATAAGTTGTGTTCCACTATAACAACTCAGGAGCAACACTAGCAGGAGACCAACACATATGGAGCTAGCACTGCATGAAGGGGAGAAGCAAAAAGGGTTTGAAACTGCTCAAAGGCACTTCTGCCCACTTGCCTTTCCGTATTCAGCCCGAGACGAAAGTGCTGGCTTTAAACTGCTTTTTTTGTTGCGTAGCTGGCTGGTGTGAGATCTGTGGTCTGTAACAGGCACAACCTGGATAGCGTGAATCCTCTAAGGCACATATGAGATTGCGGAGCACAGGGCATCCTCTGTCAGGAACCCTAATCCTCCACTAGATCCAAGGGGAATCCAGTCTGTGCACCTAGCTTCCCAACTGCAGAGCATTGAGAAATGAGGATAGCAGTGCACTGCAGGAGAGCGACTCCCATCAGCTTGGTGCTTGCTTATTGGACATGGCTCAGGCTCAACTTTTCACTCCTCAAAGGCACTGCTGCAATGTGACCAACAACCCTCAAGCCGGGACCCTGACCTGAGAACTGGCTCCAAGGCACGTGGGGGAAAGGAGAGCAGAGTCACAAGGGCAGCCAAGCACCATGGCCGAACCAGGGTGCCTGACACTCACACCTCCCAGGAGGGCTCTCCTCCTGTCCCGCCTTTGGTAGCAACGGACAGGCACACTGGTATGATCCTTGCCCTGGACACTGCACTGGAGAGAACGCACTTGATTCAGCTCCAAGACACTAGCAATAGGCATCAAAGAAGTATTTAAGGAGCATTAAGTTACAAGCAAATGGTTTGGTATCCACCTCTAGAGACAAATGGGGAATGCTGAATTCCCCAGAACAGTCTCTCAAAAGAAGTCTAGCAGAGGTGACAGGATAACCACCTCCAGTAGACCTAAGGCAATTCTGGTAGCATGCCATTGATGAGGATGTTTTAAGCCTGATGAAATCACAACCCCACTCTCACAGCAAAGGTGAGAGGAACTCAGGACTCCTTAGAGGCTTCACGTAAGGCAGGGGAGGCTAGCTGCTCCCAAGGATTTTACCAATCCCATAAGCTTACTAGAAAGTCAGTTTGCTAACAAATTTAAGGGGAATAAAGTTAACCTCATTCTCTAACAGAAAATGAGGAAATCTTGAGCATCAGACCATACCTCTTCCCATCTCCAATTTTCTTGGGAAAGCCTCTCACTTTCTGAAGGAAGGTGAATTCCAGACAGAGATTTGATCATTCATGGTCATCGGGGAAGGCTGCATACTGTGACCACTGCATTAATGACCTATTCTGGGTAGGAAACGGCATTCCAGCTTCATCAAAACACTTCAGTGGAAAAACATGGATTCTTCCCACACCCACAGAGAGTGTAGGCATAGGGGCTGAACAGAAAAGAAGCCAAGCAGGGAGCAGCTACAGGCTTGTGCCAAGAAACCAGAAACTCTGGCACCCAAACCAAGTTGAACAGCTGGAGCAAAAAATGGGTAACTTAGTCTGAGAGCCAGACACTTGGCGTCTGGTTGGGAAGCAGGTGGTCTGAAACCAAGAACTAGAGATCCCACCTCAGACAGTCCCTGCTACTGCTGTGGGAAACGGCACCTGATTCACTCATCTTGGTGCATTGCCTGCAAGTTGGAAAGCCCTCAGTGCCCAGAACAAAGCCTTTTAAACTCTGTCTATACAGACCAGTGGACACAGCCATATGACCAGAAGCTGTGCCTCGAGGCCAGGGGACATGCTGTCTACCATTACCTCCCTAAGAGGAACATCTCCACTGCCTCCAGAATGAGACGTTCGCTGGTCCCTCTGCCCCTGAGCAGAAGGAAGCAGCCTCACCGGCAGGGCCTTACCATGTGGCAGGGAGAGGATCCTAGCCCTTCACCCCTCTGAAGTGAAGGTGGCGAGTCTTAGGGTTCAGCCAGCTTCAGTACAAAACATGTTTCCTCCTCTCATCTAGAGGTGCAGTGATGAATACTGGGGTCCCAAAGGCAGCTCCCAGAAAACAGTGAAACAATGAAAGGGCCACAAGCTGCTACTGGAGCCATTGCCATAATGGGGCCGTTCTGCCTCACGTGTAGAATTGACAGATTAGGTATACAAAGAGGAGCTGCTGCTGCTTCAATCACTGAGCTGGCCTAGAGCTCAGGGGCCCTTCCCCTCTCAAACTCACTCCTAGTTCATATCAAACGTACATGGGTGCTGCTCTGGAGCCTCCGGCCTCGCTCCTTGTCTGCGAGTGACCTGAAGCCAGGAAAGCCGCTCTCTGCATTCGGTTAGTGTGCTGTGAAGTTAGATGGATCCCAGTGGGCTCAGGAGACTAGAGGCTGGAGCGGCACGAGTCCGTTCCCAGGAGACACCAGGAATCTGAATCCAAGTCAGGTTTCGGATCCACTTCCACCTCCTCTTTGGCTGTCTGTGTTCCTTTGGAATGAACCTCCACCTGCCAAAACATGCAGCAGTTGCCCAAACAGTTAGTTCTAGGACTAGCTGCTAAAAAGCTAGAAGTTATACAAGGCACAGTTTGTATTCTCCACAGCCATTTGGGACTCTCTGACTACCCATCCCTTCTCATGAGGAGATATAAAGAGGAATCCCAAGTCCCTCAAAGAATGGGCTGTCCTCACAGAAAACTCCTTCTGTTTTGCTACTACCAGAGGCAGCATCAGCTGCTCATTCCCCGTCTCCCATTCTGCCCTAGGAGAAGCGGCTGTTAAGAGCTGCTTCCCTCTGCACAGCCTCCACAATCTACACAGGAGCATGATGAACCTTGAGCATGGATGTGCACCCAAGTGACGGACGCTCACCTGCTGCATTCCCTCTGTCCCCCTACAGAACCGCTGGAGTTGGGCATTCAGACGAACGGTTTCCTGCTGCAGCTTCTTCTGATCTTCCAGACACTGTAAAACCAGGCCTCGGAGGTGCGTCACCTCCACTTGCAGAGCACTGCACATGCAGCCTGCCACAGGAGCTGCATCCTTCCCTTCACCACACGGCAAGGTTGGACTCAGGCAAGTAGGCTGCAGAGACATGGAGGGAAGTCAAGCCAGATTTGAGTGCAAGGCCAAGAGTTGTATATGCCACAGGAAAAAAAACGCGCCCAGAATGTCATCCCAGCTTGTTTCCTGACTTCCCAAACTTCTAGTAGACAAGGTCAGCAAGCTACTAGTCATTCTGTCTTTAGTACAAAATCACTAGCTTCCTCCTTTTACTGGGAAAGTTGTTCCTGTTCTCCTATCACCAAAATCCATCTGGTTTAACCCCCTTTCCCTACACATGGGATCTGTGCCTCCTCTTGGCACAGAAAACTCCTGGAATAAGGTAGTCTCACAGGTTGTAATTTCTCAGTGATTTTCTATATCAGTTCTTCTTCCCATCTCACAGCAAATTCAGCTTTCTAAATTTCCATCTTCTGGTAGGCTTCTGGGCCCTTGGCTTCTCTTTTTTTTTCCAATTGCATTAACGACATTTTTCCACAGAACTGGCCTCATTACTTTAAATCTGACCAAGCCCCAGCATTGTGTTCCAGATATTTGTGAACTGTTCTCTTTGCAGCATCATCTCTGATTATCATCAGCCCTCTTTTCCTCATCCAGATGAATTAGGCCAATCCAACAGCCTCTTTCCAGCTCTCCCCATAATTCAAACATTGCCATTTAAGGTCCCCAAGAGCTTTTAGCCAAGCATTCACTCGGATAACATTACCCAGGGCTCCGTTTTGGGCTTGTTTAATCCAACAGGTTCCTCAGAGGCTACTTTGAGTCCCTGAAGTTTCTGGTAAGGAAGAGTCTCCTTCTCAGGCTCTAAAGATGCCATGCTCAGAGGAAAGGGGCTGTCAGGCATGGGGATGAATTCAGCATTCTCCAGCTCCTGGATACACAAAAGCAGCACTGTTAGGCCTTGCCAACTTCCTGCAGCTCAGTTTCATCTTCTCAACAAATGCACCAACACCCTCTTGTGGTTAAAAAGGCAGCAAGGCCTTAAGGGCTCCCCATTTTAAGGCATTTCTGAGACACCACGTTACCTTCCGCAGCCAACCAGGGCAGGAACTGCTGTCAGCACTGCTGCCTCCCTTAGCTTCTGAGGTGCTGATCCAGCCCCCCAGCTCACGATCAGCTTCCATGGTTCCCCGAAAGCCTCCACTGGGGTTCGGGGTTTCTGCTTCCTGTTCATTATCCTCTTCCTCTCCTCCTCCAGTTGTGCAGCTCTGAGCCACTAGCAAACAAGAGTGAAAACTTTATACTTTTCCCACCTCTGCTATTCCTACTGCCAAACCCCAGCTGGAGCAGAGAAGATGCATAAATTTGTGCTGTAGGGTCATGGTGAGGGCACATGATAATGGTGTCTCCCTCGACACTCCCTGCAGGCCTCCCCACATGGGCTTGTGTGAAGCAGTCTTTTGCAGCTTCTTGGCCCCAGCCACCCCACAAGTCCCAGAAACTGGACTCCAACTCTCCAGCAGCTGCCTTATCAGCTTCCCTTATCAGCTCCCTTCAATGAATTCCTCTCAGCTTTTCCTTGTAAAATTGAAGTTCCACAACTACAAAGGCGTCTCTGCACCATGTTCTTTCTCCTCTGTTTCAGTTGCTGCTTTCTAGGCTTTGGGCCCTCCCTTCCCATGTACAGCACCGACTTGATTTCCTCCCTTTGAGCTCTTCTCTGAGGCCTTTCAAACACAGAGGAACTATGCTGCAGTCCCAGACTGCATCCACTCAAACTAATCACTGAAAGGACTTAAACTACAGCTCCCCAGGGCAGGTTACTCACCAGTACCAATGGACAGGCCACTGCTATTGGATCGGATTGTTTTAGAGTTCAACACCTTTTCTGCAAGGAGAGAAGCATGGTTTCAGTTAGAGTGCCACATAGAAAGAAAGACAACTCCTACAAAGCCAGTGTTGCTGGCCTATAGCTCAGAGCAGCTTCCCACATTCCCCTCAGCAATTTGGCCTGTTCCTGAGCAGGATTTATACTCTAGGTCCTTGCAAGGGATACATCATCATAAACAAGATCCCAAACCTTCATCCTAAACTTATACTTACCAACAATGATGATGGTGTGCCAGCCACGGCAGGACAGGTCTGGAACGTGATGCAATGATCCAAATATTGGTCGAGGCCACGAGGTACAAATATCTGAGCCATGAGCTCTCTCAGTCGATGTCATTGCCAGACGCCCATTCCCACCGTTACCCCAAGCAAAGATATGGTTGTCTGAGGAAAAAGAAATTCAGGGGCTCAATTCCCTCCCTCCTTCTTGGCATGTAATTGCTGTAAGGATCAGCCTCTCTGCTGTTAAAGCTATCCCAAAGTATCTAATCCATCAGCTCCATTTTGCCAGTGGGAGAACAAACCAACAACAAACCTAACAGGCAGCCACTAAGTCAGCACTCTGCAGCCCCAGGGACAACAAATACTTGGTGCTGCACTGAGACAACTAACGGGGCAAGACAGTTCCATTCTAGGAGTACTTATTTATTTCAACACAGTGCCGTGGGGGTGGTCTAGGAAATGCTCAGTGGGAGCCAGTTAACCACCCTGCAGATCAAGCTTAAAGTAACCCACCACAATTCGGCAAAGACCCACTCACCGTCAGTAGCAGCTATGGTGAATTCATCTCCACACGAAACCCTGATCACCTGCTTACCCCCCAAGGGGCCTCCCAGCAGGTTAATTCCCAGGTGCTTCTTATAGTCCCCAACACCAAGCTGTCCACACTTGTTGGAACCGAAGGTCAGGAGGCGGCCTCGCTCTGAGAGGAGGAATGAGGAGACAGTCACAGCAAGGGCCCAATGTCAGAAGCAGCCATGCATACAGAGAATGAGCAACAGCCCATGACCAGGAAGGACTCTGCTGAGCAGCCAGCCAGGCTGGAAGGGGACAGTGCCAGCCAAGAGGAATGGGTTCAGCCTGGAAATATCTCCCCAGTTCCTTCTCCCACTATTTCCTTTTTCTGATGCTAGGCGTTGAGACTCCTCACAGCCCTCTGACTGATGTCACTTGGGTGAAGCCTGACTTGGTCATAAATGTTTCCTCCACTAGCCCAGAGCATGAGTCTTCCCAAAACTTTTTTTTTCCCCTTTAAAAAACGGAAGGCTGACGTTGCTGCTTCAGCTGGCCAGGAAACAACACTGCTGAGAAACAGGAATCTTGGGTTTCTGGAGCAGGCATGAGCCTTGCTACCAAGAACACAACCCCCAGTGTGAACCCCTTGGCTTCTGTCAAGGGCAAAGTCGATGTAACATAACTCAGCAACCAGCATTCACTTCATAACGCAGAGGGCTCACCATCAATGGAAGCTGTGTGTGTCTTCCCTGGAGAAATGGTACGGATCTTGTAGAAAGACAGCTGCTTGGCCAAAGTGAGGGAAGTGGCATATGGCACCTCACAGTATGTCTGAGAAAACACACGTGGGTAAGCACAGAGTGAAAGATTACACATTTATCTGCTAAGACCTCCTCAAGTAGGTCCTGGCAGACCACAACATTAAACCTAGACAGTCCCAACACAGGTATGGTAAAGAACTGCCAGGATCCATATCACTGGTTAAATCACCATAGAGCAGCTCGTTCTGTTTCATTACCTCAAATCTGACATAAGCCCACAGGGCAGACAGGAAACTGAGGAACAAATTGCCTCTCCTACAATCCCAGTATCCATTGTCTTGGACTGGAATTAAAAAATTGGCACGAAGCTAATGAACGCTTTGTCACAGGACCTCCATTTCCCCATATAATACTGACTGCTGGGAGCTGGAGCCAGGAATCCAAATGCACTTACATCATGGTTGATTATCCCTGATGTGCACTGATTCAGGCCCAGCTTGTTGAATTCGTTGAGTCCACATGCCAAGACTTTGCCTGTCTGGGTGAGCAAGAAAGTTCCGTCACAGCCACAGTGAACGGACACAATGTTTAAGGTCTTTGGAACATCCACCTATGTGAAAGAAACATATCCCAAGAAAATAAAAATCCCAACACCTACTACACAGGAAGCTGGCACATGGAAAATATACAGGGTTAAAGCAGTGGTACAGCTAGTCTGGACACTGACAATAACAAATGCAGTTATTTTGAATGAAAGCGCAAGAAGATCATAAAGTCTGTAGCATACTGAAACTCTGGTCACAATGTGGAAGTTCAAGGCAGACATCAGTGACCAGCACAGTAGCCAGAAACATGGTACACAGGCATCCTGGTCAGCTGGGGTCTACAAGCACCAGACCTAGTTAGGCAAGTAGGGCTGTGTCTGTGCTGTGTGGGTGTGATACTGTGCTTCTGGGCACATCTTTATAGGTTTCTAAGCCCCAATAGGTTAGAATACTTCAATTACCCCCAGCATTGTATTTCAACAGGGTTTTACCTTCAACAAATCTTTAACTCATTAGGTCAAATTCAGAGACTCCAAGCAGCTGCACTGCTGTGAGTTTCCTCTACAGACCCCAGGTATGCCATTTGGTATTTCCCACTATGATTTCCACAACATTAAGCTAGTTTTTCTAGTTCAATCATGGAGATTCATAGCAATGAAGCTCTAAGTCATGATGCTGTCTGGTTTGGGAGTGGTATGCCCCTCTGCCATGATCTCTACGGATAAATGAAGAAAAATGAAGTGAGGAAGCAAAGTTAAAAGCATCACAAACTCTATGGTACCTCAGAAAAAACACCAGAGCCTCAGAGTTAATATTTCCAAACAGCAACTAATTTGGATTTATATCCAGGCATATTTTGAGAAGAAGTAGTCATAGCTCTACCTTCTGAGGGGTGTAGTGGTCTTCTTCTGAATCCAAGCCCAAGCGCCCTGTGTGAGTGGAAACACTGCAGTCAGAAATGGCCTCACAAAGTGCCCATCCCAACCCTAAGAACTGGTATTGTCTCCGCACAGCCCAAAAGAATCTCCCTACAGAACTACAAACCTGCTGCCTTACATTCAGCATCACCCACCAATCCTCGAGGGAATCCAACCCCACTCATAGAACCACTGTCCTACACACAGGGAAGCCAAGAGGCACCCTAGAGCCTCCCAGAGCAAAGTCCTAAAGGCTCAGTCTCCAGATCCCTATTTTTACACAGAAAGAAAACCCCAAATAAACAATGTTCTCTTCCCCCAGGGGATACAGGCAGCCCTCACCCAGGTGCCGCATGACACACCTGCACCAAGCCACTTTCTGGGCAGGCAGGCCCAGTGCCTTCAGGCTTCGAGGAGACTCTACCTACCGTACTCTCCACAGCCCCACGTGTACACTTCTCTGTTCCTGGTCAGCACTGCCACGTGGTTATCTCCACACGAGACTTGCTCCACAGGGTTAGTAAGAAAGAAATCCAGCTGCAGGGGCTCAAGCACTTCAGAGCCATAAGCCTTGTCAACACCAATGCATCCATAATAGTCTGAGCCAAAGGCATACACTTGGCCCTCATCTGAAGGACACAAAGGAAAGCTTAGTCAGCACACAGAGCTTGTGTTAGGCTGCATATTAACCTCTTAAGACATGGCTAGAGCAATCTCTTTTCTGCAGTCATCCTCTTTAGTGCACAAGAATGTCATCAGGATACTAAGAAGTCCTTTCTTGGTCATGTTAAGATGAATGATCTTACATGACAACCTGCAGCTATTTCAGTGTCAAAAAATCTTTGGTTGGACCTGCAAAGTTCTTTAACAGAAACACACAAATTCATCCTTTGGCTTCCTATGTCACTTCACCACCACACAAAGCATCTAAGCTTCTCTCTGTAAAATCTCTGCTTTTCCAGCACTGGCAAAATAAACTTGAAACTACCTTGCTGAGAATCATTTGCATGAGTAAAGCCAGATCCAAATTCCTCCATAAGAGACGCCACAGCTAACACATCTCTAAAAGTATGAGCAGGGTTAGAACTAGAGGCAGCTTGCAGGACTTGAGCACTCTGAACTGAACAGCAAATCCCAGATGCACATCCTCTTTTATCACTGGATGATTCTTTCCCTACACAGTCCAAAAAGAGTTTGAAACACATCTACATTCTTGACGGCAGGCTATTTTGTCTTTAGTATGAGCATACATGGAGGCAACACGTTCACTGGTAAAAGCAGGGACTCTGCACAGCCACAAGGAGCTGTACTAAACACCCAGCTTCATCACCAAAAAGGAGCAAGCACACCCTTAGGAAAACACCCATCCTTCCTGGGAGTCAATATCTTCCTCTGTGTAATAATGTTGATCTATCTCAAATGTAATAATGTTAACACTATCCTCAAAACTGAGCGATGAGTAACATATGGGGCTTTCTCCATAGTGCACAAAGCTGCTCTGCTACTCTTATGGTGAAGGCAAACACCTCCACAGCACTGCAAAGTGAGGGGACTTGTCAACGCCAATGCATCCATAACAGTCTGAGCCAAAGGACTTCCAGCTCTCACCTGTGATGCACACTGTGAAATCATCTCCACAGGACACCTGGCGAATGGCTTTTCCCTGAAGCTTCTCAACATGCTTTGGCTGCCGGTAGGAAGCTCTGTCTCCATGTCCCAGCTGCCCATGCAACTTGGTGCCTCCCTGCATATTCTGCAAGACAGAAATATCTGGTGAGGTTACATATCCACAACCCCAGAGATGGTGTCGGTAGTTACAGCACCTCAAACAAACAACAGAAGACAGCAAGGAACATGAGAAAGTGTGGTAGCTACTCTAGGGAAGAGACTATGTGGCACAACAGCAGGCAATGTTCTCAACGGTAGCAAAGGCTTCCAGGCAGTTATGCACTAACAAGGAGTGATCCAGTGTCAGGTCACCAGCTGGTGAGGAATCCTTTCTCACCTGCAAGGCTACAGAACGCTCTCTGCTGCAGGGCTTAAATTCATCCTTCAGCTTTTTGACCTACTTTTCTAAATCCTAATGGCTGCAAAGAAATGCATAATGTGAAACAAATGTCACTGAAATGGCCCGACCTAGCAATTATGCAGGAAAAACAAACCAAATAATGTTGAAACTAAAACTAAAATAGTAATAGCCAGATGAAAGTTTTCAGTGGCCATTCCTGCAAGAAGATCCAGCAAATTACTTCAAGTTTCTCTCCTCCCATTCGGATCTCTTTCTTTTCTCACTAACCTACCAGTATTTTCTAATCTGTCTTAACAGATTTTGTATAATCAATACAAAAGCTCATGGAAGCCTGGAAATACAGAATACCTCCATGTCACTGACCGTCTAAGCCTGAGATGTTTCAAGTGTTGTTCAAAATGCATTATATGCCAACACTTTTAATTCACTCTAAATTATTACAGAATTTCCATTCATCATAAAAAGCAGAGTTGTTTAGTATAAGACATCTTTGCTTTCATCCACAAGTTGCCTCACAGATGACATCCATATTACAAAAAGGTCACTCAACCCACCTATTCTGATCTTGGAAAACCCTCCTCAAAAACACACAAAGCCAACAGAGCATCACAAAGCCTCCAGTGCATTTCTAGTAGTCAGGAAAGGAATGAAGCGATGTTTGACTTAGTGTTTGGGCCTACAAGACTACCACCTACAATCCTCAAGTGCACAGTCTCCAATACCCTTCCTGTCACAGTGGAAAACTTCTCTCCATAACCCACTTGCCTTGGGAGACTTGGGTAAGTCCCAACTCAGATGGCCTCACAGTGTCCCCTACAATGAGATTTCTCACTTTCCAAGTTTCCTGCCCATCTGATTCTGAGAGGCTTGTGAATGATCAGCAGTGGACCTGGACTCTCCTTTCCCACCCTTACCCCCTTCCTGCAGTTTCTTTCACTTACCACCCAGGTGTAGAGTTCCTTCTCCACTGTCACCACAGCGAAGTGAGTGTTACCAGCGCACACCTGGCGCGCACTGCAGCCACTTTTGATGGCATCCAGCTTCTGGGGGGTGGACTTACCACCCCCCCAGACATACACCTCACTAGTGCGCGAAGTCACCACTGCAATGGGAGCCTCGTTCATGGTACTTGACCTGCACAAGACCCCCCCGATAAAACACACGTGCTTTTAATAATGACTTTGCATTCATTGTCATCACTCATTTTCCTACTGTTGTCTAGCAGTTTCCTCTTCACAACCACTCATGGTTTTTATTTTCACAAATTGTTCTTCCAACAAACTGAACAACCCATAAACTGGGACAACTTCACATAAAGTGCTCAGATAGTGATAGTACTTCCAAATTTATGAGGAAAAATTGGTCAAATTCTGTCTGACAAATAACAGAAAACCAGCTATACATGTCACAGAAGCTACCTGCTTCACAGAGCAACTCTGCTTACAGTTCCTTGCTGGGAACTGTGGAAAACCTCTGCTCTACCAAGTGTTATGGAAGATACTTTAATAGTCAACATTTGGACAGTCATATTCCTCCTGCTGAAGGGAATCTGTGTGAAAGGAGTGATCTACATTACATCTTAGATATATAGGCTGTAAAGATTACCTCCTCAGTAGTACAGGGTAGAGCTGGATGGGACCTGCTGAGATAAGGCTCCAACCTTACGTATTAGCAGGATATAAAGGGCAGAGTAAAACATGGGACAATAACCATGTGACAACTGTGTCAAATTCCTGATATTCAGTGATCTTCTAAACTACTGTTCCATTACAGTTGTCTCAGGTTAATACTCGGAGCAAAGTTCCTCTCTAGGGAGCTGTTCTCTCCATACTTCCTTTCAAACACATGTCTAAATAATTACCTTGGTCGCTTATTTGGCCCATTAAGCAGCGTGACTTTCTCTTCCATTTCCCTGCCAAAGGAAAAAAAGCATTTTAGGAAACAGCAACGTTGCCCAATGCAATTTACTGACAGGCAGCACACGCGGACTGCTTTCCTTTCCAAGAAAATGCTGCTCCCTCTTGGAGGAAATGTGGCAGCTGTTTACCAGCTCGCAGCAATACACAGTAACTAGGGCAGAAGTAATGTACCACACAGCTAACAAACTTTGAAAAGAGCTGAGGGCAACAAACTACATATGTAACAGAATATGGCCAACCAATACCCATATTGCACAGGAATAACCATAAATGGCTAAATATTATCAGGATTTGGGCTTCTAACAGTGCAAACAGCAAGACCAAACTCAAACTTTGCTGATCGCCAAGTAAAAGAATATTGGTATAAAGGACAAAGTCTGCCATTCCCAAAGCAACCAATGTGGGATTGAAACAGCCCAGAATTATGGTCCACCTTTCATAAAAAGACAGTGTGTGCAGGCTGATGGTCAAACTAAGCTAAAATGGGCTTTCAATGCAAGTCTCTCCCAAAGGGGGAGGCAACAAAAGGAGAAAGTGAGAGCCTCTATATTGCATGATATTTTGAATACATATATTCAAAATGGCTTTTTCCAATGACCATAGGAGGATCTCTGAGACCGTTCCTTCAAAGATTTGAAGAGAGGGAACCAGCATTCCTCAAAAGGGTCTCAGAAAAGAATGCCTCAAGGTTCTCAATACAACAGCTTCCATGACAAAGGATGTAGAGACCTTTCCCACCTTACCCATGCAGCAACAGAACATCAGGTCAGAAGACAAGACTGTAAGAATGCACTCCTCTCCTAAAGAGGATGAAGTACTTCAATAACTGCCTCACTAGTTCGCACAAATCCTCCCGTTTTCCCTGACACCCACCCAGGTTTCAGGCAAGACCATCTGATTACCTTCTGCGTTTGCTGAGAAGGGGATGTTCAAGCAATTCATCTGCAGTGGGTCTCTTCTCTGGGTCCTGAAAGAAGGAAGCAACCGGTAATTCTCTGGGAAATACTCATAATCTATAATAAAATCTTGGTCCAGAAGACCTCATTCAAGTCTGCATGGACCTCCTTCCCTGACGACCTTCAGAAGGGAAAGGAATTAATTGAAATATTTAGAATTAATAGGGATAAATGCCACGGATGTGCAGGAGGGACTTCCATGCTCTGAAGCTACTATGTTTGCTTTCACGAAATTAATTCCCCATGGAAAGGCAGAACCCTAAGAGACTACTGAGATGATACTCCCACCTTGACAGCACTGCATTCAAAAATAAGTGCTTCTGCCAGCCCATTCAATAATTGTCCTCAGAGTAAAGCCAGCAGCCCTCCAGAGCCTGCAGGACTGAATGGCATCTTGAGACAATGCTTTCAGAGGACTGGAGAAAGCCCAGCACTAGTGATGCCTCAGGCCTCACAAAAATTACCCTGCATCGACAACCCACATGCTGAAACAGGCATGTCATTCCCCTTCAGCCCTGAGTTCCATGGCTGAGGCAGCTGGGAAGGGGTGTCTGAAAATTAAAAAGTTCACCAACCTGATCAAGGCAGGAATTCACCATCTGGATCAGCTCCCGGGAGTAGACAGTGGAATCGACTTCCATGGCGCGATTTCCCTGTACAATCTTCACACAAAGGTTCAGGGGATTCTAGGCAGAAGCCAGAAAGCAGCCGTAAGGGAATTGAACTGGACAATGTGTCCAATGGGGAGAGATGCTATAGACCACCATTATTTTCTTCCTCCATCTCTGATCAGGACATATCTCTCTTCTTCCATGCCTAGCAGGTTCCCTAGAAACCTAATTATAACTCCTGCAGAAATGGTACCTCTGATAACCAGGACTTGGTGGCAAGACCCAGCTTCCCACCAAATTCTCCAACACTGCAGGGAGGATAGGCTTCTCTCTGCATGGAATCTCCTATGCAGCATATTGAGAGAAAGTCAGGGAAGGATGGTATTTTCACATCGTGTCTTTCAGGGTTACAAAATCTTGCATTATGGCAACTAGCAGCTTTTCCCATCTCATGGCACAAACTGGCAAATCACATATGTCAGCCAGCAATGCTCCCTTTCACCCTCCCCATGCCAGCTTGACCAGACATTTCTTGCAACCAAGCTTTGAGAAAGAGTAACAGGATTAGATCCTATAAAATCTGAAGGCTGGAACTTTTTGCTACAGAATGCTACACAGAAAATTCACAGCTAGTAATGCAGAAAAAGCAAGAAGACTACAATCACAAACTTTCACCTTGTAGTGAGAAAGATATTTCATGCACAACCATGATACAAATTAGCACATTTTGTATTCTGCATCTGGTAAACCTGGGTGGCAGACAAGGATGGGTTTGGCAGAAGAGGCTTCTGCATGAAGGCGGAAAGGTGACCTGCACAAAGGAAAATCTTGCAGGAATTTTCTCTGGCTATAGCTGTCACTCTCGGCCACTGTTCCCTTAATCAGCAGATTTAAACAACAATGAAAGAAAAACATGACTTAAGAAAGCTATGAGCCAAGTGTGAATTTTAGGATGAAAAAAAATAAGGTTACTTAATCCATCCTGGTTGGCAGACTTACAGTAGCATCAAAGGTCCTCTTCAGAGTAAGCAGCTCGAAGATGACACAGCCCACAGCCCAAATATCTGATTTGAAGTTGTATTTCACACCCTGGCAGAGTTCCGGGGACATGTAATAGGGAGTTCCCACCAGCTAGGAAAAATAACATTTAAAAATCAGAAGTGACCCAGCAGCCCTCAATTCAGGAGCTCTGTATCCATCACATTCACAGAGGACCATAAGCATCTGAGCTAGACACTGCTCTGACACAGCACTGAAGTGACACATTCCACCAACGTTCTGGAGGGATGGGAACAAGCACACTTCTTCCCTTCTTATCCACAAGCCTGTTCCTGAATTTCTTAAAAGATCCTAAACAGCTCTCTGCTCAGATCCTGATGTGGTACATATTTCTCAACAGAGCAGTCATGAGAACACAGCAAGGACTTGCCCCTCTCTTAAACATACTATATTTAGAAGTAATCAGGGCCTTACATACTGACCAGGCACATAGAAACTCTAAGAGGCTGAAGGAAAAGGTAGCCAGCAAAGCTTTCAAAGACAGATGTCAGCCTATGGCTATGAAGCCACTCTGATCACAAGACACTGCCAAGACAAAGGTTGCTCTGTGTCAGAAGGGTTACTTTTGGGTCGGTATGTAGAAAGCTGGGTGGAGTCTCACCTGAAAGGCTTTCACTTCAGAAGTGGTCATTCCTGAACAATTGGTGTAAAACAAACACCCCCAACACACAAAATCCAAAACCCAGCACCCAAATACAGAAAGCCTCCCAGGTACTGCAGAAATAGTGGCATAGCTCAAAGTTACAAGGACACAGAACAAACATGGTAAAGGATGTAAGAATGAAGCTTCCAGATGAATGAAGCTCATTCCTTAGCAAGGAACTAGACGGAAAAATAAAATGAGGAAGACACAATTTAGAAAAAGGGGAAATATTTATAGATGCCCTCTTTTCAACTCTCTCAGCAAACCTCCAAGGGCTACAAAGCCTTTGCAGTTCACTGTTTACCTAATGGGCACTTTCAGAATCTGCCATCTTCCTTCCATTTCCTGTTACAGAGTGTGATAGCTGCAGAGCTCTGTGAGTCCCAGCCACAGGAAGGTTTAGAAGCCCAGACAGCTGGAGTATCACAAAGAGAACTAGGATACAGCACCCAAACCCTTTTTAAGCCAAGGATAATGTAAGCTTTCTGTAAGACACACACATATTTTCTCTATCTTTCTTGGTAAATGAGAGAAAGAATAATAAGTTAAGAAATCAGTGTTTAGTAAGCAAGATGTAAACATTCTACAAAATCACAATTTTACTGTTACAATTACAAATACTGACAACACGTTTTGCACTTATTTCCTAAAAAATTACTTCCAGCCTGCCACTGGTCATTAGATCACAAATTGAACAACTAGCCCAGAACATGGCCAGCATATACAGAATGAAATCCAGCTGAAAGTGCGTAGTTCAAAATTTTTCATATGTGAAAAAGGAAAAAAATGCTTGTGGGAGTAGGTGTAGATGATCACAGCCAACACAGGCAAAAACAAACCTTGAAATTCACAGCACAGATCACATTTTTTCTGAAAGCCAGAAGGCCATGAAAAGTGTGATGAAACAGAAGTGGTTTTGCTGCAGTGCAGCTCAGCGACGGCTTTATGCAGTAGCCTTGAATTACCACTTACTGTGCAACTGCAAAATAGTGCTCATGTTCTGAAGGAGGATTGGCAAATATTTAACTACACATCCTAGCAGAACACCAACACCTGGCATTAAATCTAATAATACAGCTTGGTAAGGGGAAGTGTGAGTTGGCTTGTGTCCCAAACTATAATAAAGGCCTTTAGGAGATAGGAGCTCCAGACAATGTGTCCCTTTCCAAGCCTAAGGCTCACTACAGAAATTAATGGAGCTGGGAAATCCAAGCTGAGCCTGTCAGGTGCCTGCAATACAGCTTACCCTGTGTCACAGCTCTGGCTGTGAAAATGCTTTCTGGCAGGGTCTGGAACAAAGAAAAGCTTGACAGCCTTCTGGTAGAATTAATCTCTCCTACAAAGCTTCGCCCCCCTCCAGCAGCATTACCAATAAACCATACACCTGGTAACCATACCAAGCACTGTAAGTGCCTTTTTTGCTTCTTTGCAATTCAGTTCAGAGGCTGAATATTATGGAGATAGGA
>NW_016690442.1:209084-212707 GCF_001604755.1 Lepidothrix coronata
GCTTATGAAAGAGGGCAATGTCAGGCATGCACATCCAAGCTATTTCAGATCCACCTGAGGCAAAATTTACCTGTTAGCCCAGCAGCATGACAAAACTAATTTTATTTGTTAAGCTGGCCTTAACTAGCCCAGAAGGAGTGCACTGTTCTGATGCGACTACACTGTTGTCTCTGTATGTTCAGCCAGCACTGCCTTCATATTAAACAGATTCACCTTTGGAAGTACCATGCCTAGGGGAAAGCAGGGCTGTGCTCTCTAGCACAGCTACACTGGCACCATTCTGTGCCCACAGAGGCACCTATCTTTAGTCTACTGCTGCTTTGCAGAGAGACAGACCTCCAAAAGGTAATCTGGGAGCAAGGATAACTGCAGCTTGTAACACATCAGCAAATATGCCAGTGTTAGTGAGATAAAGTTAGGAAGTGAAGTTGTAGCAAGGTGGGGGTCAGTATCTTTTCCCAGGTAATAAGTGACAGGACAAGAAGAAATGGCCTCAGGCTGTGCCAGGGGAGGTTTAGATAAGATACTAGGAAAAATTTCTTCACTGAAAGGGTGGTCAAGTACTGGAAAAAGACAAGAAAGCAGCTGAGTCACTGTCCCTGGAAGTGTTAAAAAAAAAAATGTGTGGATGTGGAACTTGGGGATGTGTTTTAGTGGTGAACATGGCAGTGCTGGGTTAACAGTTGGACTCAATGACCTTAGATGTCTCTTCCAACCTTAACAATTCTATGATTCTATAACATTGAGGGAAATTGAGGGGAGAGGGAAAGGAAAATAAGAGAAAGCAAGCAGCAAGAATGTACAGCATCCCTGGTCTTCTGCAAGGCATGCAGAGATGAAAGAAAAACAAAACTCAGTTTGTGTTGTGAAGAAGGCAGATACTCACAGTCTCAGCCATAGAGTACTCAGAGTTCAGCTTCTTTGCCAACCCATAGTCTCCCAATTTAATCAGGTTTGCTTTGGTTAGAAAGATATTTAATGTCTTTATATCTCTGAAAGTAGAAAAAAGAAATGCAAACACTCAAATATATTTGCAGAGTTCAGTCTTCCACACATTACTATACCTTTCCCCCAAAATGAAGTACTTGCTACTCTGCCAGCACTTGCCTTCACGCGTGCGCACACACACAGACACACACACAGAGTTCTCCAAAGGCAGTTTTACCCCAAATACCAGGGCAGTAACTGCAGTTATACAGGTTTTATCACATTTCCCACACAAATACAACACAGTTTAAAAAGCTCAGTCTTCAGAACCTATGTAAAGGCCACAGATCAAAGATAGTTCTTTCCCCCCTCTCAGTTTCTTCTTGTATGAAGGTCAAGAAGCAGGTCTTATTTTTCCTGGTTTTATAAATAGACCCAAGCCAGAAGTCACGGAGCTCACTAAAACCATAAATGTAGGTATGAATATGTACGTATGCAAATATAAACACACACATGGAGGGTGTGAAAGAGATGCCACTCTAGAACTTAAGCATAACGTCCTTACCCCTCAAGAACAGCTCTTTATAATATGACATAGGATTCTAGCCCATGAGTTGGCAGGGCTGATTAAGAAGGCTTTAAACTAGGTTTGAAGGGAGCAGGGGATAAGACCGGGCTTGCTAGAGATGAGCCTGGAGGCAGCATGCCAGTGTTGGGGATGAAATGGATAGCCCAGCTGAAGTGCATTTACACCAATGCACACAGCTTGGATAACAAACTGGAGGAGCTGGAAGCCATTGCGCAGCGGGAAAGCTATGGCACAGTTGCCATCGTGGAAATGTGGTTGCATGACTGAAGTGTTGCAGTGGATGGTTATAAGCTCTTCCTAAGCGAGAGGAAAGAGAGGTGTGGTGTTGACGTGGCTCTGTACATTAGGGAGTGTTTTGACTTTGTAGAGCTGAAGGACAGTGATAAGGTTGACTGCCTATTGGTGAGAATCAGAAGGCCAACAAGGCAGACATTCTGGTGGGAGTCTGTTACAGACCACCCAACCAGGATGAAGAGATGTTCTATAAGCAGCTGGCTGACATCACAATCGCTAATTTTTGTGGGAGACTTTAACCTGCTGGATATCTGCTGGAAACCTGACACAGCAGAGAGGAGGCAGTCCAGGAGGTTCCTGGAATGTGTGGAAGATAACTTCCTGACACAGCTGGTAAGCAAGCCTACCAGGGGCAGTGCCTGCTGTTTCCAAACAGAGAAGGGCTAGTGGGAGATGTAGTGGCTGGAGGCCATCTTGGGTAGCAAACATGAAATGATTGGGTTTTCAATTCTTGGTGAAGTAAGGAAGGGAGTAAACAAAACCTCTACCTTGGATTTCTAGAGGGCAGACTTTGGCCTTTTCAGGACACTGGTCCAGACAGTCCCTTGGGAAACTGCTCTTAAAAACAAAGGGGTCCAGGAAAGCTGGACATACTTTAAGAAGGAAATCTTAAGAGGTGCAGGAACAGGCTGCTGGAGAAGCCGGCAGCCCATGGCTTGGACAGATGCACTCTTTGCTGGGTTAAAAACTGGCTGGATGGCTGGGCCCAGATAGTGGTTTTGAATGGTGCCACATCCAGTCAATAGTGGGGTTCCCCAGGGCTCAATAATTCAGCCAGTCCTGTTTAATATCTTTATCAATGATCTGGATGAGGGGATTGAATGTACCCTCAGTCAGTTTGCAGACAACTCCAAGTTGGGTGGGAGTGTTGATCTGCTGGGGGGTAGGAGAGACCCTGCAAGGAGGATCTGGACAGGCTGGATCCACGGCCTGAGGCCAATGGTATGAGGTTCAATAAGGTGAAGTGCCAGGTCATGCACTTCGGTCACAACAACCCCATGCAGTGCTCCAGGCTGGGGGAAGAGTGGTTTGAAAACTGCCCAGCAGAAAAGGACCTGGTTGGCAGCTACGGACATGAGCCAACAGTGTGCTAAGGTGGCCAAGAAGGCCAGTGGCATCCTGGCCTGTATCAAAAATAGCGTGGCCAGCAGGACCACAGAAATGATTGTCCCCCTGTACTTGGCACTGGTGAGACCACACCTCGAGTTCTGGGCCCAGTTTTGGGCCCCTCACTATAAGAAAAACATTGACCTCAGTGCTGGAGCATGTCCAGAGAAGGGCAACAAAGCTGGTGAAGTAAGTCTGATGAGAAGCAGCTGAGGGAGCTGGAGTTGTTTACCCTGGAGAAGGCTCAGGGGAAACCTTACTGCTCTCTACAACTACCTGAAAGGAGGTTGTAGCCAGGTGGGGTTGGCCTCTTCTCAGAGGAAACTAACGACAGGACAAGAGAAAATGGCCTCAAGCTACACCAGAGGAGGTTAAGGTTGCACATCAGGAAGAATTTCTTCACTGAAAGGGTTGTTAAGCATTGGAATGGCCTGTCCAGGGAAGTAGTGGAGTCACATCCCTGGAAGTGTTCAAGAAACAACTGGCCACGGCACTTAGTGATGTAGTTTAGTTGATATGGTGCTGTTCAGTCAAAGGTTGGACTCAATGATCTTCGAGATCTTTTCCAACCTTAATGATTTCAAGATTCTATGACATACTATGCCCAGAAGACCAAAAGGCTGCTGTCCACAAAAATGCTGAACTCCAAAATTCATTGAAAACACTTTCTCCCTGACAGAATAATCTATATGTAGTTTCATAGATT